>NW_005842883.1:34295-69457 GCF_000455745.1 Alligator sinensis
AGGCCCCCTTAAGTGCCTTGGCCTGCTGGCTTTGCAAGGGTTGCTCAGCAAGCCAGCAGTGGCGGTAGTCCCCCGTCGCCCAGCTGGCATAGTTTAAAGCCCGGTGGAGCAGGTCAGCCAGTTTGGCTGAGAAAAGCCTCCTCCCCAGCAGAGAGAGGTCACAGGACAGAACTGAAGAGCTTCAGAAACAGTGCAACTAGCTTGAGGTTAGCAACTTATGGTCCAAAAGGGGGTAAGAAATAAAAAACATGAAAGAAAGATATAGGTCTGATGGTAGCTTGAAAAATGAATTATAACAAGACCTTCTTCCCAAAATACTTGCCAGACATAAAGGCAAGTGTTGGTGCTTGGCACTATTCACAAGAAAAAGAGATTAAATAAACCTGAAAATACTTAGAAACAGTAACACGTAAGTAAAAGGGAGGGTCTCTCCTTTGTACAAACCCTTATTTAGAAAAATGATTAAAATTAAAAGATGGCCAGATTTACCTGTTAGTGTTTAAAATAATTTATATAAGAAAGCGCAGAAATAAAAATGAGATTAAGAGAGATACAGTGATATGAAGGGAAAGAATGTTACACGATAGGTGTCTGCAGTGTGAGGGAAAGGGGTACAAACATGATATGGTAAATATCTTCCCACACTGTTTGCTCTGACTTTCTTAAGAAAAATAATTTGAAAAAGGTTCATAGGTGTAGTTATTCTAGATAGAGCCGGTAGCAACCTCAGTATTTACCATTATAAAGGATTCTAGCCGTATTTTAATGGATGTTCTGCCCAGAAGGACTTTATATATGCAGCCAGTGAAAAACTGAGGTGGGGACCTTGACTCATTCCATCTTGTACAGTGCCATGTTGTTGTATTTATACGATAGTATGAGGTCCCAATTACAATCAAAACTACGTTGTCTAATGGGCATAAAATACATAGGAAAGCACAATGTGAGTGTATAAAGAGAGAAGAGAAGTAGGGTCACAGTACAAAGAACCTCCATTAGCTATGTTACTGAGGGTGCAGGAATCAACCACCCTGATGCACAGGAAGACTAGCAAGTATGGCAGAAGACCAGCTTGGCTTAGCAGGGAACTCTTCAGTAAACTAAAACACAAAAAGGAAGCTTATAAGAAGTGGAAACCTGGACAAACAACTAGGGGAGAGTATAAAAGTATTGCTCAGGCATACAGGGATGAAATCTGGAAGGCCAAAGCACAACTGGAGTTGCAGCTAGCGAGGGACATGACGGGATAAAAGACAAGTTTCTACAAGTGTATCACTAACAAAAGGAAGATCAGGGAAAGTGTGAGTTGGAGTACTGCATCCAGTTCTGGGCGCCCCACTTCAGGAGGGATGTGGAAAGCATTGAGAGGGTCCAAAGGAGGGCCACTCACGTGATCGGGGGCAGCAGGGCAGGCCCTACGGGGAGAGGCTATGGGACTCAAGTTCAGCCTCCACAAGAGAAGGCTGAGAGGGGATCTGGTGGCTGTCTATAAACTTACCAAGGGGGACCAGCAGGGAATGGGAGAGACCCTGTTCCCCCAAGCACTACCAGGAGTAACAAGGAATAATGGCCATAAGTTGACTGAGAGTACGTTCAGGCTAGACATCAGGAGGCACTACTTCACAGTCTGGGTGGCTAGGATCTGGAACCAACTTCCAAGGGAAGTGGTGCTCGCTCCTACCCTGGGGGTCTTCAAAAGGAGGCTAGATAAATCACCTAGCCGGGGTCGTCTGACCCCAGCATTCTTTCCTGCCCGTGGCAGGGGGTCGACTTGATGACCTGCTCAGTTCCCTTCCGACCCTACTAACTATGAAACTATGGGTTGAATGGGGGAGGCAACCTAGTGATGGAAGATGTAGAAAAGTCTGAAACACTCAATGTCTTTTTTTATCTTAGTCTTCACAGGCAAGGTCAGCCCCTGACTACTGCACCTGGCAGCAGTTTGGGGAGAAGGTGAGCAGCCAACAGTGGTAGAAAAACAGGTTAGGGCAGTGGTTCCCAAACTGTGAGTCACAACCCCAAATTGGGTCACAACATCAGTGGATGGAGTCGTGGGGGTGGGAGGCTGTGGGTTGGGAGTGAGGGGCCATGCTAATGAAATGGAGTCATACTGAGGAAATGGGGCCATAAATGGGGTCATGCTGATGAAAGGTTTGGGAAGCACTGGGTTAGGGACTATTTAAAAAAGCTGGATGTGTACTACAAGTCCATGAGGCCAAACACGATGCGCCTGAAAGTGCTGAGGGTGTTGGCTAATGTGACTGCAGAGTCGCTGGCCATTATCTTTGAAAGTTAAGGCAATCAAGGGAAGTCCTGGACGATTGGAAAAGGGCAAATATAGTGCCCATATTTAAAAAAGGGAAAAAGGAGGATCCGGGGAACTACAGACTGATCAGTCTCACCTCAGTCCCTGGAAAAATGGTGGAGCAGCGTCTTAAGGAATCCATTTCTAAGCACTTGGAGGAGAAGGTGATTAGGAACAGTCAGCATGGATTCACCAAGGGCAAGTCATGCCTTACCACCCTGATCAACTTCTATGGCAAAATGACTGGCTCTGTGGATGCAGGGAGAGCAGTGGATGTGATGCACATTGAGCAATCTCCCACAACATTCTTGCAAGCAGCTAAGAAAGTATGGGCTGGATGAATGAACTGTAAGGTGGATAGCAAACAGGCTGGATGGTCAGGCTCAAAGGGTAGTAATCACTGTCTTGATGTCTAGTTGGCAGCCAGTATCAAATGAAGTGCCCCGGGGTCAGTTTTGTTTAATATCTACATCAATAATCTGGATGATGGCATGTAGTATTCCCTTAACAAATCTGAAGGAAGCTGGGGGGAGTAGTAGATATGCTGGAGGGTATGGCTAGGATTCAAAACAACCTAGGCAAATTGGAGGACTGGACCAAACAAAACCTCATAAGGTTTAATATGGACAAGTGCAATGTCCTGTACTTAGGATGGAACAATCCCATGCACTGGTAGAAGCGGGGGACACACTGGCTAGGCAGCAGCTCTGCAGAAAGGGACTTGGGGATGTATAAGGTGGGAGACTGGAATACCTAAGAAGAGACAAAAGACACTGAATGCATGAGTGTCATGCCAAAGGTGCTATAGCTGACAAACATACTGATGTCAAGGCACCCAAGGGGGAGAAGGGGGTGCAAGTGTGCCTGTAAAAACCCAAGTAGGAATGAGGCTTGTGGGATCTCCACTCCAACACCTAAGACCACCAGCTGATTCCCCAATAAGGACTTTCTGAGTAACTGGCTCTAAGGAGACACTCTATCCTCTGAATTACATAAGACTTATGCAAGACTTTCTCTTCTCTTTTTGGTTTATTACATTCCATTTGAAGTTAGACTAAGTCGTGTGTGCTCTCACTGTGTTTTACTGGGCTGTATCTTAGCTTAGATGAAGATTTTTGGTTGTTCTTTGTTGTGTGCTTGAGGTTGCAAATTGCTGTGATCAGTATATGCTCAATTCAGAGAAAGGACTGTTTTTGTTCAAGCTTTTAGGAATTCAACACCGCTACCTTTTCCCCCACCCAACGTCTCCTTATCCTGGCAGGGACTGACCTCTGTCATCCCCTCTTGAGCAGGTGCGGGGGAGGGGAGGGCAAAAGGCCGGCAGGCACTGCCTCCCCTCCCCACACCCAGGCAGACCCAGGCTGGGGTCCTATGTAGGCCACGGAGGGGATTTAAACCCATACCCTCCAGCATGATAGCCCTGGACTGTGGCTTGGCCATGCCACCTCCGCTTGAGCAGGGAGGGGGGAAAACCCTTGGAGCTTTTAGTCCCTTCCCTTTGGCAGTGGATGGCAGGTTGGGAGATGTGCTCTAGCGCCACCTGGCTTCTGGCCTGAGCCACTGTAGGCATATGGCTGCACTTCCTGAATTAAAAGTGAATGTCTGTTCATTTGCTTGTCAGTTTAATCTCTGAAGCTTAGACTAACCTGCAAAGACTGAATCGATTCAGCCTCAGGCTTTTTGACTGTCTGTAGTTAACCCAAATGTAAGAAAGCAACCAGAAGAAATGACGTGATGTCAGCATCCAATCAACAAAGGTGTTTCATGATATTGTCACTATTACAATTAAAGAGTTTACTTAATTCCTAACCACTTCTGGGTATCCAAGTTGCAGCTATGGTCAAGACTCCTTTTCTTAATCTATGGTTGGCAGAAATGCACTTCTCTCTCAGTTGTGGATCACATTACAGCTGTTTTTCTCACTTTGTGATAAACTGCTGCTACGCACTTAAAATTAACTTACACATTAGCTACCCAGACGCTTATGTGGGTGGAGAACTTGGTTGTCCAGTTATTAAATAGCAAATATAAAAGTACTCCAATCCTACAATACTTATTAAGTAATAATTATTTCCATGAATATAGTGTGCTAGTGTTCCATAGTGCATGTCAGCTACCAGGTGCAAGAGAACTGAGGAGAACAGGAAAGACATGCCAGGAATGGTCGTACAGAAGCCCTGCACTCACCGGATTCTGGAGCTAATAAGCCAAGCCGCATCCAAGGCGTGGCATTTTAAAAGCAGCCTCTCCCTCCAGATTGGAGGAGAAACACCTGGGAGAGCTATTTAGGGCCTTGGTAAGGGGCAGAGCAGGGAGGATGCTGTCAGAACACTGTGTTCTCACTTCCAGTACAGCTGGAACCCGGAAGTGAGAGAGTCATCCAGCAGGCTAAAGCTGAAAGCCTGCAAGCTGAGAGCGGCCGGAGGGCCACTGAAGAGTCTGGTGGGATTCTTTGAGAAGAGGAAAGCTGACCCCTAGCGAAACTTCAGGAGAAGCAGGGGTCTCCAGCTGCTGACGCCTGGCAAGTGAACTGGGAGGATTAGTAGCAGCAGCCTTATGATGGACCAAAATGCGAGGAATCTGGATGAGCAATTATTTTTTTTACTTTTACTTTCCTTTTGCCTTGAGTTAATTAAGTATTTGTGATGCCCATTTTTAAGTGAGGAGAGTTTCCTTTTAGGGCTGTATCAAAGGACTCAGTTATAACCCCTACTACGCTGTGTCAAAGGGGAGGAGAACTGAAGAATACCAGAGGGACAGAAGCATCGTCCTCACAGTGGCAGAAAACTGTGGATTGTGTTTTGTTAGTCTGGTATATTTTCTTTCTTTGCCTGGGATCAAGGTTGCACCCAAAGAGGAGCCATTATTGAGAGTTTGGTGTGCAGTTGTCCCATCATAATCAGCTTGCACCCAAACTAAGAGCTGTGCAGAATCCACAGAAATTGAGAGGCAGAGGCACCAAACATTCCCGCCAAAGTATATCTGATGTGGTTAGGGTGGGGTAAAGGGGAGGTTAAAGCCCCATGTGAATATCAACCTACAGTTACTAGTATTACCATCAGTCCATTTCCTCCAGCTCCCAAGAATTTATGTGATAACAGAAGGTCATGGCAAGCAAGAACACTCCATCTGAGTAGTTTGGACTACAGTGATTCTAGACCAAAAATTGATATCGGTGCAGGCCTGCCATATTCTGACCAGGCAGAGGTTGTGACCTCTTAAAATAGAGCGTACTGACACCAAGTAGAGCATTTTGTGCTCTTTTCACTATGAAGTGAGAAAATAGTTTCTTAAACCACATATCTGTTTCCCCTTCATGTGTTATGGCAGCAGCTGCCTCAGCAGAGGAATTCCAGCTAATAATTTCCAGTTTAAAAATAGCAGGACATTTTCAATTATGAGATACCCAGCATGGGTTTGTTACGGGTAGGTCTTGCTTGACCAGTCTCATTTCCTTTTACGACCAGGTGAACTATCACCTGGACAAGGGGGAGATTGATGTCGTATATCTTGACTTTAAAAAAGCCTTTGATCTGGTATCCCATGATTACCTCTTGGCAAAACTGGCTAACTGTGGCCTTGACCTCATCACGATCCACTGGCTGGGGAATTGGCTCCATGGTAGGACCCAAAGGGTGGTGGTTGACGGAAGTCAATCATCGTGGTGCGCGGTGACCAGTGGGGTCCCTCAAGGCTCTGTCCTAGGGCCTATACTTCTTAACATCTTCATCAATGATGTAGATATTGGTGTCAGAAGCAGGCTGGCCAAGTTTGCCGATGACACCAAACTCTGGGGTAAAGCATCCACACCTGAGGACAGGAGGGTGATCCAGGCAGATCTTGACAGGCTCATAAAATGGGCGGATGAGAACCTGATGGTGTTTAACACCGAAAAATGCAAGTTTCTCCACCTTGGGAGGAAAAACCTGAAGCATGCTTACAGGCTTAGCAGTGCTACGTTGGTTAGCATTACAGATGAAAGGGACTTGGGGGTCATGATTGACCACAAGATGAACATGAGTCTTCAATGCAATGCTGCAGCTTGTAAAGCGAGCAAAACGCTGGCTTGCATCCACAGATGCTTCTCAAGCAAATCCTGGGACGTCATTCTCCCCTTGTACTCGGCCTTGGTGAGGCTGAAGCTGGAGTACTGCATCCAGTTTTGGGCTCCACAATTCAAAAAGGATGTGGAGAAGCTTGACAGAGTGCAGAGGAGAGCCATGCGCATGATCAGGGGTCAGGAAAACAGACCTTATGATGAGAGGCTGAGAACCATGGGACTCTTTAGCCTGGAAAAGCACAGGCTCAGGGGCGATCTGGTGGCCACCTATAAGTTTATCAGGGGTGTTCACCAGGATCTGGGGGAACGTTTGTTCACCAGAGCGCCCCAAGGGATGATAAGATCAAACGGTCACAAACTTTGCCGTGACCGATTCAGGCTGGACATAAGGAAGAACTTCTTTACTGTCTGAGCCCCCAAGGTTTGGAATAGACTACCGCCGGAGGTGGTTCAAGCACCCACTCTGAACACCTTCAAGACACATTTGGATGTTTATCTTGCTGGGATCCTATGATCCCAGATGACTCCCTGCCCCTGGGGCAGGGGGCTGGACTTGATGATCCTTTGGGGTCCCTTACAGCCTGAATGTCTATGAAATCAACGTATCTCAGTTGCACCATTCATAGAATTATAAAGAACTAGAGTTGGAAGGAACCTCTGTAAATCACATGGAGGCAGGATCATCCCAATTCAAACAATCCTATACAAATTCACTGTCTAACCTCTTAGCAAAACTACAAAGTCAACCCTGACACAACACAAGACATAACACCCTAACCTGCCATGCGTAAATCAGGAGAACTACAGCAGCCAATGACCTGCTCCTGTAAATGTTGTTAATATATGCTCAAAAGATCTCAGGAAGAGGGACATGCGCCCCACTACGAAAAAGGACAAAAACCTTCACAGTCCATACCAATCTGACCATAGGGGAAAAAATTTCTTCCTGACCCCAAATATGGTGATCAGTCTGAACCTCAGTAGAGGGGCAAGGTCCTTTAGCCAGAAACCTCTACACTGAAGTACCAACAGGAGCACTGGCACACACTAGCCAACACCCAGTGCCTCTGAGGAAGGCTTAAAAAAAGCTCTAACACATATCAACAGCAGGGGAGAAAGAGGGGGGGCAGTTCCCTCCCAGCCCCATGTGACAACCAGCAAAGCACAGAAGCATCAGAAATACCATGTAGAACATAGGCATAGCTATTCCTAGTGGCTGTCCAACCATGGGAAATACTCAAAGTTGAACGCAGGAATGAAGGAATAACTATGTCTAGATCGTTCCTGACCAGTGGCTGTCCAACCTCTTCTTGAACATCTCCAGTGACGGAGTGTCCAAACTTTCCTAGACAGTCAATTCCTCTGCCTCACTGTTCTAACAGCTAAGAAGTTTTTCCTGATATCCAATCTAACCCTAGTTGGCTGCAACTTTAAGCCACTGGTCTGCATCCTATTCTCTGCAGAGAGAGGAAGAGATGTTTTCCCTCTTCTTTATGGCAGCCCTTCAAGTATTTGAAGACTGCCATCATGTCTCCTCTTAAGTGCTTTTTCCACAAGCTGTACATACCTAGCTCCTTCAACCTCTCTTCATATGACCAGCTTTCCAAGCCCTTTATAATTTTTTCTTTACCCACCCCTGGACCCTCTAACTCCTCCATACCCTTTTTAAAACCTGGAGCCCAAAACGTAACAAAACTCTAGATGACACCTAACCAGTCCCAGGTAGGAAGGGACGATCACCTCCCGCATATTGCACCTAGTGCTTCTATTGATACAGCCCAAAATTGCATTCACCTTTTGTAAAGCTGCATCACACTGCAGACTCAATTTCAGTCTGTGAACTACCAAGACTCCCAAATCCTTCTCTACAGAGCTGCCATCCAGCCAGGTGTCACTCATTTTGTATTTGCATTTTTTATTATTCTTCCTGAGGTGTAGCACCTTGCATTTGTCAGCACTGAACTTCATCCTGTTAGCTCTAGCCCAACTTTTCAATCTGTCCAGATCCAATCTGTGGGTCAGATGGGCAGTGCCCACTGTGTCTGTGGGTGACATTTGGCCAAGGGCCAGATCTAGCACACAGAGCAGCACAGTGGGGCCTGATCTGCTTGCTCAGAGGGAGGCAGCCCAGCATGACCCAACCCCCATCTGGCTGCATAGAAGGGAGGCTGGGAGGTGGGAAAGAGAGGCATGGGCCAACCCTGATCTGGCCAGGTGGGTCTTGGAAATTTGGTGGCAGGGAAGGGGTAGCAGTATTAACTGGCACTGCTCTCCTGCTGCCAAATTTCCCAAACCGTGGGGAGCCCCATGGGCTCAATGCCATGGCTTCGTGAGCTGAATTTGACTGGCAGGCTGATATAGGTTATCATGTCTGGTGACAATGCACTCTGAAGAATACCGGGTGTGGGAAACTACCACCTTGTGCAGTCTTTTTGGTGGGGGGAAAGGGGTACAGAAGGAGGGGGAAAGGAACAATGCACTAAAGTCAATCTGCATGAGGATAGATCTATCATCTGGATTTAGCATGTGTTTATTCTAGTTGAAAATGTAAAAAAGTAAATTGGTGCTGTCAGTGATGCGGCAGCCCCCTCCATGACTCTGTGAAACTTATCAGCATTTTGTCCTCCGATACTGCTGTTGCTATGGAAACTGCTGTTTAAATCATGGAAAACAGGTCAGGTAGTTAGAAACTACCCACTGTATTCAATGCAGCTATTTTCGCCACTAGTTTTGAATTAACTAACCTGTTTAAGACAATCAGAGGTTGTTGCCATAGTTTCATCAGCTGGCAGATGAGAGAGGACTCTGCTGCTAAGTTTCACAGGCTATGCAGAAATAGGCAGAGCTGCTGAAGCATCTGTATCTCCCTACCCTATTGACTATCCTCCTCTGCTCAAATATAATCTGAAAGCATTTTCATTCTCTTGTCCCTGCCCCTCATTACTTTTCCTCACCATTTTATTATTATTTAATCTTAACCATATTTTTCAGTGGTTAGCACCATGGGGTTTTCTTTGTATGTAAATATACAGTTCAATTTGGGGCAAAATTCTGTTAACCAATGAGACTACTACACTTGCATAAGTAAGGAGAGCAGGATTTGGCCCCAAGGCCTCAAACCTTTAAAGGCTAGAAGTAACCATCTCAAGACGAAACAAAAAATAAAGGGTTGCAATATATACATAGAATTATACAAAAAGGGGGCTGGAAAAGATCTTAAGAGATCCTTCCGGGGGTATTAAACTATTAACCCCCAATCCAGTGTTGATGGGGTACAGTGGCCAGATGCCAGAGGGAGGGGGACTGACAGGCATCAGTTGGGGTGGGCAGATCCCCGCTCCCTGCCCCTCCCAAGGGGCCCTGCTTGCCAGCATCTGACCCCGCCCCCACCTAGCTGCTGAAGCAGTGAGGGGGGAGCAATCATGACGGGGGCAGTAGCCCCTGTCACAGTTTCCCAGAGCACAAGCCTCTTCTTGGCAGCAGGGGAGGAGGGGCGCGCTGCAAGGCAGGTAAAGCTGCTATGGACCACAGCACTGGAGGGGGCTTGGAGGGCTCTGGCTCTACCTGCCCCAAAGTGTGGTCCCTGCCAGGAAGGGGCTCATGCTCACTGACACTATGGCAAGGGCTGCTGCTCCCATCAAGGGCCCTGCCCTGTCACCACTGCAACAGCTGAGCAAGGGCACGACCAGACGCCAGCCAGCAGGGCCCCTCGGGGGAGGGGGCAGGGACAGGTTTTATTTCCCCTCCCTCTGGCTTCTAGCAGAGGACATAGGAGCAGGTTTACTCTGCCGCTTGTCCCAAGCAGGGAGCAAGCGGTAGTAGCAGTCAGGGTGCGCAGACCCAGCTGCGGTCCCCCAGGGGCAGTGGGGGTAGAGGGGAAAAATAACCCCCCTCCCTGCCCCCTCTGCCTCAGGGGCCACACTGGCCCACTGCTGCAGCAGTGAGGGGAGAGCCCCTGGCAGACCAGGCTCAGGTCCCTGCCAGTGGGACAGGGAGGGGGGAATTAAACTCCTCTCTTGCCAGACCCCTGCCCCTGCCTGTCCCTGTTCCCACTGCGGGGCAGAGGGGCAGGGCCAGCCCTGCTGGATGGGAACAGAGCGCCCAGCCCAGGAAGCATGCCAGGATGCTGGATGAGTCTGGTTTAAGTTAAACCAAGAAGGGGTCTGGGACAAAAATTGAATAAACTGGTTTGAACTTCCTTGCAGAGGGGGTAGGCAGTGGGGGCAAGGGAGCAGCTAGGCAGGGTGAGCCTGAGCCTACCCTTATCTGCTTATTTCCTCACATCTGAAGCCTGAGCCTGCCTTTGTCTACTTATCGCCTCACACTTCCTGCAGCACCCTTGAAAGGACCTTGCAGCTTCCCAGGATGCCCCAGTACCCTGTTTGATAATCACTGACCTAAACCAACCCGAGACTCTAAGCAGAATTATCTGTCTAAACCAGTGGTTGGCAACTGGGGTATGCATACCCCTAGGGGTACTTAAAAAGGTAGTAGGGGGTATGCAGGACTAATGCGGCTGATAAATGCCATGTGCATGCACGCAGCTGCAACAGAGCACACACGTGGCCAGAAGTGCAGCCTGGCAACATGGAGAGCAGCCGGGTCCAGCTGGTAAGTGTGTTGTGAGGAAAGGGGCAGGGGGGAAGGCAGATCAAGGCCTCAGCGGTGGGGAAGGGAGTGAGGCAGGGCCATGCCTGGCTGGGGCGGGGTGCAGGTCTGAGCTGCACAGGGGTGAAAGGGAGGGGCTCCTGCCACTACAGGAACCCCTGGGAGGGCATGGTGGGGGGGTGCCCCCAGACCCTTGCGTGTAGGACAGGGTGGGCTGCTGCTGCAGGCTGGGACTGGGACTGCACCAGGCTGTTCCTGCACACAGATCCAGGACCACACACCCCTATGCCCTCCTAGGGTGCCTGCAGTGCCAGAAGCCAACCCCCTTCCCACCCCCTCCCAGATGAGCTACTTGTGGCTCCATCCTGGCTGTGCAGCATCTGCCCAAGTGCCACTCCCTCCCTCAATCTGCCCCCCTGCCACCCCTTAAAAACAAGAAAAAAACATAAAAAGGTACATGAGCTGAAACTTTGAGACAGAAGACATACACTTGTTAAAAAAGGTTGAAAACCCCTAGTCTAAGCCATCTCAGATAAATGTTTATCTAACCTGCACTTAAAAACATCCAGTAACAGAGATTCCAAAACCTCCTCAGATGATACATTCCAGTGCTTAGGCACACTTTATAGAGTTATCAAGTTTTTCCTAACATGTAACCTAAACTGGCCTTGTTGCAATTTAAAATCCATTATCTCCTGCCTCTAGTGGAAACAAAAAAATATCAACTTGTTCTTTGCAACCATTCTTCCTGTATTTCAAAACTGTTAATCGAATACCCTCTCAGTCGCCTCTTTTCTAAATTAAATAATTCCAGTTCTTCCAAACTTCCTCATCTGTTGGAAAGGTTGGAAGAACTGATTGGAGATAGGAGGAAACTGACAGTTTCCTAAACCTCTAATAATATTTATTGCTCTCCACTGGTCTCCAATTTGTCTTTCTTAAGCCATAGGGACCATTACCAGACAACTCCAGGTGAGGTCTCACCAGTGCCACAGAGTACAGACCATCTGCAGATGCTTCCTCAGTCTGATGAAGGGTGCTTATGCCTGAAAGCTTGCTAAGAAGAATTTTTCTAACTATTTGAGCTGGTATAATAAAAAAAAATCGGATTTACCCAAAGAATCTTGTCTTCCTATGTCCTTAGACCAACATGGCTACAACCTACACCCCTGAAACAGAGTACAAGAATTATTTCCTATGATTTGAATGCAAGACTTCTGCACAGCACAATTTGGCCAGGGTAAGTACCATGTGCAACATGATCCTGCTCCAATGGTCCAGGATCTGCACTACATGTCCCTGGGACTGAGCTGCACAAAGCATCCATTCTACCCTAGGATCCTCACCATATACAATGCGAGTCCCGGACTGGCTGGACTGGGTGCCGGATACAGTATGCCAAGGGAGAGGGATGGAAACCTATGGGATTATGGACTGTTCCTGTGCCATTCATCCAGACAGCAGGGCCGGATGAGTGGGACATCCCTGCTCTACTTCATATTCTATATAACTTGTCTTCTCCCATACTTACTTTGTTTCTCTTCTTACATTATAATTACTTTAGGGTAGGGTATATGTCTTCTCATGTGTGGATGGCAAGTTGCACATTCAGGCAATACTGTAATATAACTAGAAACCAACCAAAATCTTAAAACAGCTTTGAATATTAATTGGATTTAAAAATGAATTAGTTTATCAAAGCAAGAATATAATTAAATTGTGCAGTTATGGGAGTGGCAGTCCTGGATCAATATTTAATATTTGGTTTTACATTTACAGAAGGGATTTGATCATTTTATATAAAGAAAATACAGCACACCAACAAAATTAAAAAACTTCTAATTATGGATCAATTTCTTGAGAATGTACACGTACATCATCAATGAGTTTATTAGTGGAAATTAAATTTAATAGAATCTTTAAGAAATGTAGTAGCTAGTGTCAAATATTTTGGCCTGCAGTGACACCATGAGGGAAAAGATCAAATGTGTCTTTAAAAACAGTTCCATCTAATCTTGGATTACAGCCATTTAGACCTAGCCTACAAAGCAATTTTGTACCAAAACAGTTACACCATAAAGCCCCTAATGTTGGCATAATTATATCATTCCTGGGCTAGGAAAAGTAATTACACAAAAACCAGTATAAGTGATTGGAAACTGGTTCAGATCTGTAACACAACAGAAGTTCAGTGCACATAAACTGCTTTCAAAATGGCCAAAACCAGTTTAAGATAAGCCTGAACGGATGTAGTATCAGACTTAACTGATTAGACTTTAGATCAGACTTAATTGATACATCGATTTATTGAACTTCTGTCCCAGATCCCCTCTAGATTCAAGTTAATGCACAGTCCCCCAGTATCCCAGGATGCTTTGCACCTCCCCCACAGGCTTCTGGCCTGGGCCACTGCAGGCATGTGGCTGCATTGCCAGAATCAAAAGTGAATGGCTGTTCACATGTTTATTGATTCATTCTACACAGTTTAGACCTACAAAAGACTGAATTGATTCAGCCTGGGGCTTTTTCACTGTCTGTACTTAGCCTAAAAGTGTTTTCCAGTATATTTAAAGCAGTATAACTTGTGCTGCATTAATCCCATTTTAATAAGAGTTAGGGGTGCACCGCATAGAGATGGTGTGGGCCAATATCAATCTGATTTCTGATACAGCATGGAGAGCAGCATGCAGTTGTTAAGTCTGTTGTGGTGGAAGGGGAAGAGGGAGGGAAAAGGTGCGCAGGGGCAGATCAAGGCCCCTGCAGGGAGGGAGGAGTGGGGCCGGGTGTGGGGCAGAGTCTGGGGCAGGAATTGCCCAGCTGGGGCGAGCCGGAGAATCGGATGGAGCTGCAGCTCGTCCGGGGGGGGGGGGGGGGGGGGGGGGGGGTCCCGCTAGGGCATGGGGGTTGTGCCCCCCAGATCTGTGTGGGGCATGGATGGGGTGGCTGCTGCTCCAGGCTGGGGCCAGGGCTGTGCAAGGCTCTTCTTGGTGGGGGCTAGGCCGGGCTGTGCTCAGGGCAGGAGGCAGCAGGGCTGGGAGGGGGCTGCAGCCACCCCAAAATTCACCATATGACCCCTCCCAGTGCTGCTGTCACCTGCCCCAAGTGAAGCCCTGGCCCAACCCCGCACTGGGAAGAACACGGCACTGCCCCCAGCCTGCAGTGGCAGCCTGCTCAAGGGGCTTTGATCTGCCCCCCCCATGCCCCTTCCCTCCCCCTTCCCCTCCATCACAACAGACTTGCCAGATACACGCAGCTCTCCATGCTGCCGGGGTATGCTCCTCGCTGCCGATGTGCTGTGCTGCAGCTGTGCACATGCACGGGCACTTATCAGCCAAATTGGGAGCTACATCAGGCCAATTTCCAATACACTTAATTTGCTTCATATGGTGCTGATCCAATATAAGGGTTAAATTCACATTTACTCACTTAAATGACAATAATTTGTTTTTTTTCCCCCCTAACATGAAGAATATATTGATTACAATGAGAGTCAATTGTTTGGGGCCTTAGATGTTTTGCTTGTCATACACTATTGTTATAGATATAAAGATAAATATTTGCTCTATTGTTAAATTGCAATTTATGTAGCATTATGTAGTTTAGAGTCTGCAATATTGCTTTTGTTTCTAGGCAGGTGATTTTGTGTGGGAATTTCTGCATATTTTTAAATAGGGATTCTGTTCTGCAATACATTATTGATCAACACTTAAGTATAAGAACAAATGGGGAAATTAGAGGCTATAGAATAGCTCTGTCTTATGTTCCATATGTTACTACAACTTTACATTAAAATATTACCTTTTTAACTCTAAACAAAATATTTTTTACGTCACAACGCATTGTAAAAATCAGGATTTTATTGTTGAGGCTCCTTTGGAGATCTCTTTTTTCCAAGTATCATTACAAATCAAAACAAGAAAAGAAAAAACAAAGTATTTGGGGGAATTACTGTCTTTTTGTATTGTGTGTGGCAGTGGTTCTCAACCTTTTTGAACTCAGAAGGGATCCCTGAACAAATGAGGTACCCCTTGGAAAATGCCAGCTTTCGCTCATTTTTTGACTACAGAAAAACAATAAAGTAATTATTCTGTTATGCTGTTACAAAGAACTCAGAATAAACACAACAGGTCTGACTGTTTTTCACACTATGGATTCCTATTTGAAATCTCCAAGATTATTTTGTGAATCATGTGTGCACACCTAACTGCAGCATGCAGTTTGAGAATCAATGATGTGTGTTTATAGTGCAAAGCACAATGTGACCTTTGTCTATGATTGGAATGTCTACCACAACATACAATAGCCACTACCAGCGCAGAAGTAATAAAAAATAATAAATATGATAGGGAATGATCCTACAGTGTGAGCAAATGGAGTAAATGATTTAATTCTAGAGAGATCTTTTTCTTCAGTAACTTTCATGATTTGTTTAATCATAAAATTAAACTACAAACAAGAAGAACTAAGCAGATTTTTTCTACTTTCTGCATCATGTTTAACACTATTCATGTCAGTCTTTTCACTTCTCAGACTTGGTGCATGAAACGTCATATATGTACACTGAGTTCATCATGATATATGGCATATAAATCAAATGCACATCTCTTGAATACAGACTACTAACCCCATGGACACAGAATTAATCCAGAAATAGTTTCTGTTAGAATGTTGGAATCCTATTTGACAAGTCTTTATGCCCTTATTAGATTGCTGTAGAAAAATACTTCCATTTTGTTACACTGTAATGTTAAACTGAAAAAACAATATTTTCTTTAACAAACCACAGAATGAGGAAATCCTCTTCTAAACCAGAAAGTTATGAAAATTAACTTAAAACAGCCTTGCAAAATTCTACTCGCTCAGTCTCCTGAGGCAAGTTTTATTTTTACTTCTTTTCATTGTCATTAATCATCATTGCAAGAGTGAGAGAATACAATTTGTCCCTGGGCTGCTAAATCTGCACAATAATTTTGTAAGTCTGATTTAGAAGAACTTTCTCAAAGCTGACAAAACCAAAATCAGACATACATACATGTCTCTAATATTATCACTCAATTTTTGGATCAGAGATTATACCCAAAGGTGTGGTACATGATCTTGGTAGAAACACTTATTCATATTACATGGAAAAACTATTTGGATTAAACATCTCTTTAGTGAGAGAAAACAATGTGTCCAGAGACATGAAACATAATGGTTCTGGTATGTGAAAAAGCATCTTCTAAAACCTGTTCAAGCTGATGGTTTTTCAAAGTGCTTGAATCTGTTCCAAACATAAAGGTTACTGAGCTATATGCTGAATTTACTGAGGTATATTAATAAAGACAACTCGTTACTAAGGTAACAAGGTGTTACTTTATAATAATCTGTACTGCTTCATCTCACCATATCTTAATGCTTTCTTTTCATTCTTCTCATCTTTAAACTATGCACAAATTATAGACCTTGTACTATATAAGCAAATGCATACATATGAGCTGCCCTTCAGCTCTCCATTCTAGCTGGTAGAAAGAAAAATTGTTACTAGATCCCATGTATATTAAACACTTTGCAGTGAAACAGTTTAACTCCTAATGGACAAAGATTAGGTTTTCGAAAAAATGATGGGAGGAATAAGATCACAAAAGTTGTGTCTATTAGGGCTCAAAAGTGTTGCTTTTCACTACATTATCTTTCTACTCATCCTTTTATAATTAAAATATTCTACATCCTAAAACAAAAGAGGATAAAACGATTGCAAATCTACCCAAGTATATTTAATAATTAATTAACATTTTCTTTTTTCTTTTTATCTTAGTTAAGGTTCCTAAGTCTTGATACAGAATCAGAAAGTATTGGTCCTGATTTTCAATTACTCCATCCTGTGCTTGGAGTAAGGATGGACTTGAAGAGAAAATGCCACACAGTTCTCTATTTACCAAGAAGACATGCAAATTTATGCTTCCTTTTATGTCTCTTTATACTGGCAGAAGACACAAAAGAGTATTAGTGTACCTGAACCAGATCTACTATTTCTTACATTTGACCTACAAAATTTAAAAAGATAATACAAAGGCGGGGGGGGGGAGACATTTTTCATTTACATTCCATATTAGTGTAACTTATACCACATAAATTATGACCGTCTGATCAACTTCATAAATTAGTGCCATAATATACAAATCATTTTAATCCTACTCCCTATATACAAACACTTCTTTCTTTATTGAAGATATCTTCTTTCTGTACAAGAGGCTGTATTTGCCCTCAATAATAAGAAATACTACAGGGCTCAGCTGGTACATGTCCCCTGATGTTTATAAAATATGTGCTAGATGTGGAGGTGCAAATACCAGGAGCACATGTACTTATACCACCTCTGCTCTCTTTACAGACACTGAGCTTCTGAGCAGAAATTGATGAGAATTCTGCATGCTGACCAGTTTGCTGATATCAATAATCCCACAACTGACCCAAAAGAAAAGAGCCAACACAGCAGGGCATGTACTCCCTTGTTTGTCTCTTATGCATGTTCATAATCCAAGTAAATTCAGCAATCTGAGGTTTTTATATGTTCAGTTAACGAAAAAAACTTGTAACCATCATCTATAATATCCTGTTTGCAAGCATCTGGTAATGATTCATAATTTTCAGGCAACTCATTTAAAGAAAGACAAAGTGAATACATTTTAATACTTAAAAGTTTCACAGCACTCTGAAGAAGGCATAAAATGGTTCAATGACAAACCGTTACATAAAAAATGTCCCCCTTCAATTATAGAGAAGAATGCACCCAGTAGAAAGTAAACCGTTGCTTTAAAAGTAGTGTAAAATCACTACTGGGATTACTGGTACCAGCTTTGGACATCAATAGGGGATTGCCAATGAAGCCAATATTTAACACTTTTTATGAATTGCAAAGTTTTATTTGTAATTTATTTTGTATTTTGCATGGTATTTAGTCATTTTATCATACCTTATAAGCTCTCACCTTATCAACTGACACAATAATACAATTACAGATTTTAACCAAAGTGTTTGCACTATCACTATTATACAAAAATTATAATCCTAATGTATCCGTTCTGGTTGGAACCTACTGCAAAATTCTGCTTAAGGTAACAGATGGCTTTTTAAATTTTTGTTGCTATTCCAGAATCTTTAAATCACCCAAAATGTATCTACTTAAATATGATACCATTGTTGCTGCAAAACATGATCTACACGTTCTCTGTTTAACGTTAAACAATCTGGACACCATGCCTGTTTGGAAAGAATTCTATCAAAGACAGAAATCATTCTTCTGGTGTTACTGTACTAAATGGATTTTTGCCTTTTATTTTTTTCTTTTGTTATCCTACACAGAAAAAAGTGTTTCTTGATTTCTCAGTGCAGTTAAAATAATTGACTCAATCAGTGCAGATGAGGTTTATCAACTCTTTCTAGATTAAATTAAGTTAGTAGAGCCAATGCCTAGTTTATTGGCAGTTAGGATTAGTTATCATTTTGTTACACTTAGTACAGAATCATTTGTTGACTCTGTATCCTGCAGCAGTACAAACTATTAAAGGAAAGAGGTTGTCCAGAACAATATTTAAATGCAAAACTTAATTGTGAAATTAAGTAAAAAGTTAAAGAGAAGGCTAACTGGAAAAATACATATAGCAAATTATGGTCTAGTGAACTGAAATTTGCCTATTACTCCCCACATCTGTGATGCAGGTGCCCAAGAAATCTATGAATATGTTCTCTTACTAAGACAATGATGAAACACTGTTTTGTTTCAAAAATTCAGAAAAAGCAACTAATAAACCAAAGAAATCTACTTAAATTATGCAGTGTTAAATTAAGTTTATTGCTTTCCTATTCATGTCCTTGTGAAACAAGTTTTTAGCAGAATTTGCAGATTCACTGAAATCTGACTTCTGCTGTGGCGTCAAACTTGCGACCTCTGGGCTATCATTCATGCACCTTAGTGCCCATGCCACTGATCCTCTACAGAATTTAGATATCTGATCCAAAACAATTCTCATGTAGAAACAAGCTAGAGGGGAGAAACAACATGACTATATAAAGATATAATATTT
Organism: Alligator sinensis; assembly: GCF_000455745.1. Taxonomy (NCBI): domain Eukaryota; kingdom Metazoa; phylum Chordata; order Crocodylia; family Alligatoridae; genus Alligator; species Alligator sinensis. The sequence continues at coordinate 53,335 of NW_005842883.1, forward strand.
GTAAAAAAATCATATTCAAAAGAACTGGCCATGTAAGTGGTCAAGTAATACTATTTGAGCTAACTTGGTTTTACATTAAGAGGTGCAGCATTTCCAAGTTACTGAAGTTCAACAGAAGTTCAGTGCACGTAAATCACTTTCAAAATGGCCAAAACCGGTTTAAGATAAGCCTGGATGGATGTAGTATCAGACTCAGCTGATTTACGTTAAATCCATTTACTGAACTTCTGACCCAGATCCCCTCCAAATTCAAGTCCCCTACCATCCCAGGATGCTTTGCACCTCCCCTGCAAACTCCCCCTTGCAGGGTCAAGCTGTGTGCTCCAGCCTATTACTGGAGCGAGCAGGGAGGCATTATCTAGCTCCCCCGGTTTCTGGCCTGGGCCAGTGCAGGCATGTGGCTGCATTTCCGGAATCAAAAGTTCACCTGCTTATTGGTTCAATCTATGCAGCTCAGATTGAATCGATTCAGTCTTGGGCTTTTGACTCTCTGTACTCAGTGCAAGGAATGAGCTCTAATAAAACCTTGCAAGTAAATAGCTATGCCTTATTTGGAACAGCTGTTTATAATGGATGTTACTGCATGCCGCATACTGTACAATTTAACTATTAAACTATTAAAGTTAAACCATGCCCTGCCACCCTTAAAAACAATGAATATCTTACTTGTTGATTGGTACTATAGAAAGCAGTGGTTCCAGTTATGAAATAAAACACTTAACCTGAGTAAATGTGGCTCTTTTGATCTTAAATTCTTTACATTGTGACATTAGCTCCATATCATTTAACAAAAAAAATAAAAGAATACACTTAAATGAAGAATTTATATAGGAAGTGAAAGCTGAAAGAGAAATCTCCTAATGATCCCTGAATGTAAAATATGTATTTACAACTGAGTAAAACCACTAAAGTTCAGGCCAATTCTTTTTCAATATTCACAATTTTATATCCAGCCTCTCTGCTCTACAGAAACTCCAAACGTGATACTTTATGTAAATTATTTAATCATTTAATTTGCACTCTTGCAAGAATTTTTATATGACCATAAAATTAAGCTTAAAATTAATAGTGTAGATTTGGTGTTGATGAAAGCAATTTGATTTCCAGCTCTGAGCAAGAGAAGGTGAATATAACTTAGAGCACAAGCTTACAATCTCACATGGGGAATCTAAATGTAATTCTCTCCTCTGGGAACCCAAATTCAGTTCAACTTCCTCTACAGTTAATAAAAATACATAACCAATCACTGAAGCAGGGATTGGAACACAAGACAACCCCCCCCCCCAGTGAATGCCCTAAGCCTTAGGTTACAGTCTCCTGCTCAAGCTTGATTTTTCCCTCTTGAATAATGATTTTCCATTTTTTCTATACAAATTGAAACGTCTTTAACAAGGTGGACTTGAAAGCTCCATCATCTAGTAGCTAGGCCTATTCTCCTAGGAGGTGAGAAATGTGGATTTTATCCACTAATACAGAAAAGAGAACTGAACTCATGTTGCCTACTTCCCAGATCCATTACTAACTACTGAACTATTTTATAAAAGGGGGTGCGGGTTACAATGGCTGTGTTTTGTGTACCCCCTCTTAAGCATGCTAACAGATTAGCCTCAGGTGACAGAGAGAGAGGAATTAATCCTTCATTTATGGCAAGATACTCAAATGATGGTGCTATGTAATAGATTAATAGAATGAAATCTCCTATTTATCCACAAGGACAAAATCAGAGCAAGCTTTGCACTCCATAAGAAAAATATGGCCAACATGCTTCAACACAAGTTTGGGGAAAGATTTCTTTCAGTGATAAGAGAGGTAGTTCAAGCTCTGTGGTGTAAGAAGTTCTTGACCTCTCTTTTGAAAAAGAAGGAAAGCATAATGGTGACTGGAAACTAATCATATACTGGTACCACCAAACAACCATTAGATAATATTGAATCACTACTATCCAGGGCTGGTAACTTACAGATGAAGTAGAATAACAGGTTCATAGAAAAATAGGGATAGATGGGACCTCACAAGGTCATCTAGTTTAGTCTCCTGGTCAAAGCAGGGTCATCCCTGACTAAACCACCCTAGCCAAGTGTCCATCCAACTTGCTCTTGAAAATTTCCAGGAATGGAGATTTCACAGTTTCTCTAGGTAGCCTGTTCCAATGCTTGACTATCGTCATAGTCAGAAAGTTCTCCTAATCTCCAAATTAATTTCCCCCACTGAAGTTTGAGGCCAGTGTTCCTAGTCCTATCCCCTGTAAACATAGAGAAAAGTCCATCTCCATTCTCTCTATATTCGCCCTTCAGATATTTGAAGACTGATATCAAAATCCTCCTCAGTCTTCTCTTCTCCAGACTAAATAACCTTAGCCCTTTCAGCCTTTCCTCATAAGTTATAACTCCCAAGACTCTAATCATTTCTGTTGCTCCTTGCTGGACTCTTCCCAATCTGTTCACATCCTTCTTGAAATGCAGGACCCAAAACTAGAGTGGAAGAATCACTTCCCTTGATTTGCAAGTGACGCTCCTCCTAATACAACACAGTATATTGTGGCTTTTTTTTCCTCCAAGAAAAACACAGTTTTGGTGCATATTCAGCTTATAGGCTACTGTGACCCTAAGGACCTTCTCTGCAGTACTGCAGCCTAGCCATCGTTCCTCAATTGTACGGTATTTGAGCATACAATTATTCCATCCCAAGGGTAAGACTTTGCATTTGTCCTTGTTGAATCTCATCTGAGGAATTTCATATCATTTTTCCAATCTATCCACGTCATTCGGAATCCTAGTTCTGCTTTCTAGAGTGTCTGTACCTCCACCCAACTTGGTGTTGTCTACAAATTTGCTACACGCACAAAATCCCATTATCTAATAATTAATGAAAATATTAAACAATACCAGACCCAAGACAGACCCCTGGGGAACCCCACTTCATACCTCCTCCCAAATGAACACTGAGCCATTGATAACTACTTGTTAAGCATGATGATCCAACCAATTATGTAACCACCTTGTAGCCTTGGGCTAGGCTGTGCTGTCTGCTCCAGAGAGCAGGGCTGACACCACCCCTCTGCTCCCTAGCTGGAGGAGTGAGGGCTGGCTGACAAAAGGGTGCAGGGGGGGAAACAAGCCTGGCTAGGGATGCAGCTCAGTCTGCAGGGTGGGGGGACTGCCCCCCCTCAGGCAAACTCCAGCTGGGGTCTGGGTCCAAGAAGGGGAATTGAATATCCCTTCCCTAGCTCAAACTTAAATTTACTAATGACTACAACTGTGTACTACAAATCCCAGAGGCACCTGGAAGCAAGAAGAGGAAGTGGTGAGCAGAGTGCTGCTGAGTGCTGCTGTTGTAATTCTGGGCTGTAAATCCCAGAGATCTCAGGGGCAGCAGGAAGAGGTAGTGAACACAGCCAGAGAGCTGTACTCTAGCACCCCCTGGCTTCTGGCCTGAGCCACTGCAGGCATGTGGCTGTATTTCCTGACTCGAAGGTAAATGTCTGTTCACTTTGGTTTCAATTTAATTTGTGCAGCTTAGACTAACCTGAAAAGACTGAATCAATTCAGCCTCGGGCTTTTTGACTGTCTGCACCTACCTATAAAGGTATATGACACTTGAAAGGGGTCCTGTTCTGTCTTATTCCCTAGCTGCTATGTAGCACAATTCCTTCTACATATATTCTGCTCAGAAATAAGCTGCATTTTGTATAGGTCTATCCTGACTGTACAGAAAGAGGTTGGTATGCAGAAAGGAAAGAAAATGTAGAAGCTAAGTCTACAAGGTAAGGGTGAAAAACTAGGAAAAGGAAAAATAGGAGAGCCTCCTGAAATCAAGATGGTAAGGCACCTATTCTGGTGCAAACTGAATTCATGCCTACCTTTCCATTGTTTTGAGCTACCACTGGTATGTAAAATACAAGGATTTGGGGATATTTTCTGATACCACAAAAGCCAACCCATAAAAGCATTGAACTATTTGATGGAACTGTTCACATGCTAAAGTGTCATGCTTTATTGGAACCAAAGTGAATAAAATGTTTAAAAATACTTTATCAGTTATTCATTTGTCTGGGGTCCAGTGTCTTAACAGCTGCACATTTTTGGCTTTCATCCTTTAGCAGGAAATTTGAAAACAGACAAGCAAACTAAAAGAATTTAAAGCCATGAGCAGAGTAACAGGTGACCTAAGAACAATACAGAATTATCACAGCCTAAATTTTCAAAGAAGCAGTCACCTTTTTTAAAGAAAAACTAAATCAATAATACTATTTTCCATATGGAGTTGTGTATAAGTATGGATCTTTTATCTCATATGATAATTATGGCCTTCACTATACAGAATTACAAGTGAATTATTTCATCCTGTCCACCAAGGTAATTATTAACAGAAACTATTTTAGCAAGACTACAAAGTTCAAGAAATGCCTTCTTAATAGATCAGACTAGAATCTAAACCCCTTATCTAAATAGCATCTTACTCATCAATTAGAGCTCCTGTGGGATAACTTGTAAAGTAATTTACTATTCATCAGCAGTAGAAGGTATCAGAATCAAGCTTATTTAAGTTACACATAATGTACCTAATGCAGGACAATGCATTTATTCAGGCAAACTACCATGACTTCAATAGGAGCTTCGTTTGAGCAGGCACAGACCAACAGACCAATAAACAAAACTGATTAATTGGGATATTCAGTAAAACATGATCAAAGACATAAGACAGAAACAAATATCAACCTTCAAACCCACAGTACTAAAAATCAAATCAGACTAATAGTCTCAGTTCAGATGAGTACAACTAAACAAAAAAAATGAAAAAGTACATCACTTGCTGTCAAAAGAAATATGCAATTACTGAAACAACTTTTTTAAAAGTTCAAATTCTGCACAAATGAATGGCTACACCTTTACTCTCCTAGGAAACTGTTTGACTTGGTAATGGTAAAATTGCAACTTTTTACCCATTTATGCAGACTCAGAAAAATATACCTCCAGAAATACCACTCTTTAAAAAATTCCAAGTAGACTTTAAGTGGAATTCTATTTCCTTTTGTGTGTCTAGATGGCAGCTTTTTAGCTGTGTAAGTTGTGTTTTTGATACTTACATATAGTTGTGATACTACCTCCCTTGCAATCCGGAAACATGTGTGTGTGCATAGACTAAGCATGCATAGTAGGCTATGCACTGGCCAAGCAGTTGTGCTGAATAATGCTTTACGTGTGGTGTGGTGGTCAGATCCCTGTGCTGTGACAGGGGCCCAGAACCCTTATCCTCAGCTTCTTGGGCAATCATATGTTAGAGTTTGATCCCAGTTATATCACTGCCCTTTAGTCTGTTTATTGCTGTATTTGTGTCCAAGATGAGGCTTTTCTCACATTTAACATGGAAGAAAAAACTCCCTTATCTTGGATTTGAGTAAGAAGTGGCAGCTACCAGGCTGGGATGAAGTCATTCTCCATGCCCCAGGGTGGAATGGAACTGGAGCCTGCTGGAGCAGAGCAAGGGTAAATGGCATGGGAGGCCATAGAGGGGGGAGAGGAGAGTGGGGGCAGAGGGTGGGGGGAGGACAAAGGCCTTGAGGGGACAGAAGATAAAGGAAGAGGGGGACAGGGGGCAGGCATGGTGCAACAAGTAGTAGGGAGAGGACAGGCAGCAGGCTGTGAGGTGGGCAAAGGGCAGGGGCCAAAGTACTTGAACCCCCCGCATCACTGGGCTTCCCCACTACTGTCAGTCCCCTCCAATCTCCCCTACTACCACCAGCCCTCCAATAGGGACAGATGGCCCTAATTGAAGACTACCCTCCAACAATTAGATTCTATACATGTGAAATTATAACAAATGTATACATTTCCTATGTACAGAATCTAATTATTGGGGCATCATCTTAAATTTAGGGTTATATTGGATTCAGCTAAATACAGTAATACAGTTAACCTGTTCCTAAAAGCTAACTATGTTTCCTCTACTGAATGTGCAAACAATACAGTTGATACATAAACAGCATAAAGGCAGGGCCAAACATGGCAAAGTAGACTGCAAGAAAACTGCCATTTAGATACACAGGGAAACAACATTCCTTGTTTAGTTACCAAATTATTTTACCTCCATTTCTACAGAATATTGTGCATTCATTATAATATAAACTGCAGATATTTGAGTAACCTTATCTATTCATAGTATCTACAGGAAAATTAGCAGGTCCTCAAGGTTGACCACTGTATCTACATTATGTAATTTATTATTTTTAAAAAGGTAACTACAGGAAACCCCCGTTTAGCGCTCTTATTTGGTTCCCCAAAAACGAAGCATTAGGTGGAATACCTTTAAGCTAAATCATTTTTTTCCTCCCTGCTGCCAGCTGTACGATGCCGGTGAGCATTATAATGAAACTCACAGAGTGCTAAGTGGAATCGGGTATCAATGTAAAGTGAGCATTATAGCAAAACAGCGCTAAGCAAAACAGGGTTAAGGTTGCCTGTATTTTTACATAATTTTATCTTGAACTCACTGATAAACAGAGATAGAATGGTCTCTTGTTGATAAAATGTGTTAGGAAATAGGCATTTTGGTAAGACAATGTTAAATAAAACACACCTTTTAGACTAAAACATTAGGCTCCAATTGTATAAATCTGACTCCATTTAAGTATTTGCAGGGATTTGTGGTGTTTCCAATCCATTATTCCTCTGAATCAAAAAACAGTCTAGCCAACTTAATTTTTAAATCTCTTTTTATAAACAGAAGCCCTTAAATATTTCTTTAGTATTAACTTTGTTTAAAAATAAAACATGCAACTGACATTTTTTCTTTTTATTTCAATTTTTGATTGGCACTTCTCCTTTTACACTGACAACAGCCACATGCACTAATGAACTTCTTATTACTTTTCCCACTCAATACATCTAAAAAAGGCTATTACCAACCATTGCTATGACATTCTCCCTCCCCCTACCGCCATCCTTCTGGATAAGGGGCAAAGAACTTGTTTGCTGCCACTATTGGCATGCTATGTATTGCCTCAGGAAGCACCATTAAACATACTACTCCTCTCTCTCATAAGAACAATTCTATCAGTTCCCAAATGAGACTGATCAGCACCAACTTATACAGCATATTGTTCTTCCACATAGCTGTACAGAGTACCACTACAGTATGATACCAGTGGACTGGATCCTGATTGGCATTTACACTCTAATTCCAAAGTGTTATTTTTTTAACAAACGTAGCATTCACAATATTCACTCTTAGATTTTTTTTCCTAGGTTTCACTAAGGCTAATTCCATCTGACATAGAACTGAGTTCTTTAGTACTAAGATTCTCTATTATTTATCGTTGTCATGAATCATTTAAAAACTGTATGTCAGCAATCTAAAAAATTAATGTTGATTTTATAAAAGCAGGCAATTTATTATGTATGCCCCCCGTGATTTATTCTTTCAGGAAGTCTCCTGCAAACCATTTGTAATTGGTGCCAATAACCGTTTCCAAAGGGTTTTTATTTTTGAAAACATTTCTGACTATGTAAAGTCAAACTGGAGTGCTTCTAACATAAACACAAATAATTGTTTCATACCAATATCCTGCCTTTGTCAGCATTCAATACCAGATGCTTCAAAGGAAGAAACCCTGTAAGAGACAATTTCACAATAACCTAACCATAGACAATTTTTCCTAAAATTGTCAGTCAGTGATTGGCTTATGTATGTAAATATGAAGGCTTTATCTCTTAATAAAGCTTGAGAGAGTCCAGAGGAGAGCCACGCGCATGATCAGAGGTCAGGAAAACAGACCTTATGATGACAAGCTGAGAGCTATGGGACTCTTCAGCCTGGAAAAGTGCAGGGTCAGGGGTGATCTGGTGGCTGCCTATAAGTTTATAAGGGGCGCTCACCAGGATCTGGGGGAACGTCTGTTCACCAGAGCACCCCAAGGGATGGCAAGGTCGAACAGTTACAAACTCCTTCATGACCATTACAGGCTGGACATAAGGAAGGACTTCTTTACTGTCCGAGCTCCCAAGGTTTGGAATAGACTGCCACCAGAGGTCGTTCAAGCACCTACTTTGAACGCCTTCAAGAGACATTTGGATGTTTATCTTGATGGGATCCTATGACCCCTGCTCACTTCCTGTCCCTGGGGCAGTGGGCTGGACTCGGAGATCTTCCAAGGTCTCTTCCAGCCCTAATGTCTATGAAATGTATGTCAGGCCTCTTTCACACACACATTCATACCACCCTCCTCTCACTAGGGCCTCTCACATTCCACCCCCTCTCACAGGGTCTCTTTCTCACATCGACAACTCATCCCACCCTGCTCCCTCTTGGAGTGGCTCCCATAGACCATAGGCTTTATCCAGATCATGCCTTGGGTGGCAAAAGTACAGTCTTTTGGGCCTCTCCCACGAACCTCACTTGGGTCGTGGCCAGCCAAGTTCCTTACCTGGGCCAAACTTGCCCTGGCCCTTCCCAGGGCAGCTTTACGTAGACATATACAAACACACTGGGCCCCCGGCTCCACGTACTATGCTCCCAGCCCTCTGTTCCCGCTTTCTGGGACTCCACACTTCTCTCAATTTGCTCTCCAGGGGTTGGCCCATGTGCTGCCCTTCAAGCTGACCCACAGACCTACTTAGCACACTCCCTTGGGCTGCCTTTCAGGCTGACCCTCAGCCCTATTCAACCCTCTTTTGGGCCCTGCTACCACCCTCTCTGGGGTTACACATCTACCCCCTTCTTCAGGGCTCCAGGGTTTCCCTCCCCTGTGGAGACTCAGGTGGCTGCAGCCATGCCTGGCCCCGCCCGAGTCTTATACCCTCTTTGGGCTCAGGTGGCCGTAGCCGTGCCTGGCCCCCTTGTACTGACAGTGTTGTGGAGGCTAGGAGTTAAGGTACCCTGACCTGCCTTTCACCAGGGTGGTAACTGACCTGATATTTCCTGGGGACTCCCGTACCACTAGGAGCCCCACCAGGCCCCCATTCCTGGCAGGGTGCAGTTTTTGGTCGTGCCCAGGACCAAGAGCCTCTTAGCCATCCCCATAAGCTCTTCCCCTTACCTCCTGGATGTTTTGTACAGCCTTTCAGCCAGGCGATTTTTCTGCCTGGCTGCCAGCAACAAACTGCTGTATATAGGCAGCCAATGTTTTAAAATGGCTGCTGCAATCAAGCACCTGCTGGCTGCCTGACTCAGCCCTTAAAGTGGCGGGCACTGCAAGTGCTCTGCCACATTCAACATATACTTTTCTAAGGCTTAATCCTGCAAACACTTATCAATACATGCAACTTTACACATGCTGTTAGTCATATACAGTTCAAAAGAACAACTCAAGAGTAAATTTATTCATGTGGATTTATGTTAACCAGATCAGGGCCTTAGTAAATAATTTACTAAGGTGTTCATCTTTGGCTAAAATTCTTAGCCAGTATGTAAAAACTAGCATACTTTTCAAACTGTTCTAAAAACAACATTATTACATTATTATTGGGGCAAAGCATCCACACCAGAAGACAGGCAGGTTATCCAGGCTGACCTGGACAGGCTCAGCAAGTGGGCGGACAAGAATCTGATGGTGTTCAACACCGATAAATGCAAGGTTCTCCACCTTGGGGAAAAAAACCCGCAGCATCCTTATAGGCTTGGCAGTGCTATGTTGGCTAGCACTATGGAAGAAAGAGACTTGGGGGTCATCATTGACCACAAGATGAACATGAGCCTGCAATGCGATGCAGCGGCTAGTAAAGCGACCAAAACGCTGGCTTGCATCCATAGATGCTTCTCAAGCAAATCCCGGGACGTCATTCTCCCCCTGTACTCGGCCTTAGTGAGGCCGCAGCTGGAGTACTGTGTCCAGTTTTGGGCTCCACAATTCAAAAAGGATGTGGAGAAGCTTGAGAGAGTCCAGAGAAGAGCCACGCGCATGATCAGAGGTCAGGGAAGCAGACCCTACGATGACAGGCTGAGAGCCCTGGGGCTCTTTAGCCTGAAAAAGCGCAGGCTCAGGGGTGATCTGATGGCCACCTACAAGTTTATCAGGGGTTACCACCAGTATCTGGGGGAACGTTTGTTCACCAGAGCGCCCCAAGGCATGACGAGGTCGAATGGTCACAAACTACTTCAAGATCGTTTCAGGCTGGACATAAGGAAGAATTTCTTTACTGTCCGAGCCCCCAAGGTCTGGAACAGCCTGCCACCGGAGGTGGTTCAAGCGCCTTCATTGAACACCTTCAAGATGAAACTGGATGCTTATCTTACTGGGATCCTATGACCCCAGCTGACTTCCTGCCCTTTGGGCGGGGGGCTGGACTCGATGATCTTCCAAGGTCCCTTCCAGCCCTGATGTCTATGAAATCTATGAAATTACCACCACAATAAACCTCATTTAGATACAGATAGTTATTTTCCAATGAATATGCGTTAGTTATTTTATTGGCTGATTATGAAGATGTCAACTATGGGATTTCTGTAGTCTAGAAAAAATATGATAGTTATTCAGAGCCTTTATTCATCCTTAGCAACAGCTTATAATGCACTGCTTAACTGGTTCCTAGCAGCTTAAATTTAAGAATCAGTTTTATTTAGAAATATACCAGGTGAAAATTGAGAAACATATTATATACCTACAGCTATCACTTTATATTAAAAAAATGTTTTTCTCTAAATCCCAGACGTACTTTTTAATGACATCATGTGATCAATATTTAGCTACTACACTGCCATGAAGGGCAAAATTTGTTAAAGCTACAAGAGACTTATTAATTTTTTTTGTTCTGAAGTGTTAGAAAAATATAATTAAATGAGAAAACATATAACTTACACTTCTCCAATCCACTCTATTTATTTCTCTTTGATAAAAGAATATTTTTAAAATACATACATACACACACACACACACACACACACACACACACACCCCCCTATATATATATGTTTTGAAGTTTACTAGTGGCTTAGGAACAGGCTCCTTTTTGTCTCTATCATACCTTGGAAGGTGGACAAAATGAAAATAAATGAAAATGATACTATGCAAGCCAGTGAAAATAAGAACAAAGAGATTTGTGCATGATTTCTACAGATGCAGTCATTCCACCCAGAAAGATGAGTTTTACAAGAATTTTGTTAGAGACCATATCCATAACAAAGGTCTCAAAGGATACAAGAAGTGATCTTATCTATCTTCAATCTACTTGGGAGATAGGTAAGTTGTTCTCTCACATTTAATATGTTTAATAATAACTTTCTACAGGTCTCATTTGAATACTAAACCAACCCAACATTAATAGTATGTTAATGCTTTCAAGCCTTTAGTATACCTAAGCCAAATGAGCATTTTGATAAAGATAAAATGCAACATAAACTGAAAAGTGCCAAGAGCACTTTTACTAAAAAGAAAATAAGAGTTACAAAGAATGTTGATGTTTTCATAACTCTTAACTTTAAAGTTATCTTCTGTACTAGGTAAGTGTATTTATTTATCAGCTGGTAGATGGAGGTATGAAATATTTGGAAGGACCCTTGAAAATGACATATTTTATTTACACTAATAGAAAGGATTAATTCTGGTATGCATAAAATAAATAACAAGTAACGACCTAAACTTTAGAAAAATAAACATTTAAAATGTACTTACAAAATCAAAGTCTCCATCTTGAGGGACTTTCCAGTTATCAGGAAAAACATTTTTGGATATGTGGTAGGGTTCGTGCATGTTCTGGTTACAGTTTTCAGGACTTTTATTCTTGGAATCTTGTTTATCAAAGTAGTCCATGAAGGAAGGTCTTTGTACTTGTGGTGAAGTAGCATTTCCTTAGTTGAAAGGAAAAGAAAAGTTAAAATTGTTTAGAGATTCCATTTTTACTGTGCTAAACTAACCTACACATAAATTTGAAGGATTAATTTTACAGTAGTTTTATAGTAATGAATACAGCCAATATGTGGTATGAAGTTCTATAACTGTCTTCCATGAAAATTCATTGCCCAAGAAAGACATTTCTGTAGTAAACATAAGAAGGAGGAATTGACCAAGATGTTACTAAGTTACGTATATAAATAAAATTGAAAGTTACTTCAGCTGACATTATTTGTTTTTTTAGAAACTCAGTAACACATGTAGGTAAGTATTCACCTGGGGGCTAAAGGCCTTTAACTGTAAGGCCTGGTTTGCAGGCACTACTCTGATACCAATTTTTACCAATGACAAATAATAGCATAAAGTTGCACTTATTTAAACATTGATGTGGTCTGAAACAGTTTTAGAACAATCAATAAAAAACTGCACACCCAAACTGTGAGTAGAGAAGGCTTAGCTAACTTCACTGGCAATAAAAGATGTTCAGCATATCAAAGGATGCAGGTCACAAAAAGAAAATGGCTGGTAGGTGTTGAAGCTGTGCACCATGGAGAGCCTGCAGAATACTTCCATCATCTGTACAGTTCACTGAACCTTGTGATCACAATGGGGACCCACATGTTGTCATCCTTTTCAAAATAAATTCTGTCTGGAATTTGTTTTCATTTTTTGACATCAAAACAGTTTATTCTCTTTATAGGACAGTTAATGTATTAAACATAAAAAACAATACATTGGGTCTAAGTAACTATCTGAATAAAAAAAATTGAATCAAAATACTTTACTAATCAAGTGCATCCACACACATGCTCTCTCTCTCTCTCTCTCTCTCACACAAACATGCATACACGCACACATACAGATTGTAACTACAGAACAAAATTCCTAAACTATACTTTTTATTATAAACATTAAGAATAAATAAATTTAATTTAGGTAGAGCTGCTTTATTTTAGAATAGGGGATAAACTGCACCAGAAGAAAAAGCTGTTTCATTCATAAGGGTAGGAGTTTTCTGCTCTGCTGGAAAAGGTGTTCTCCACTGAAAATCTATATTGTGGTATAATACTGAAGAACTGTAAAATAGATACAACTTGTACTCCTGCACTTTGCTGCAACATTTCAAAGGGCTATTCTTGGTCTTTGCCCTTGTGAATGCCTGTACACAAAAGGGAGTTCTCTCCTACCTTATCGCTTTTACCCACAGGAGCTCACAGAAGGACAAAAAGGAACTTGTTAATAATATTCTTCCTTTATCGTGTGGAGGAAGCCAAGAAGGACTGAAGATTGCAGGTAACCTTGCTAGTATTTTTTGAGTAGCCCACAAAAATCAAATTAGACTCAGACATCCAAAATTATGTGCATGTGAAGAAACACAATCAAATATTATTTGGCATTATAATTTCTATCAATTAATAAAATTGGATTTTTAACCTTCCACTTTTCTTCCCTCGTCCCCTTTTCTTTTCCTCCATCTCATTAGGGTTTGTTTCATTCATTCAAATGTTATCTTTTCAACTGGGCCAAAAGTGGCACATTTCTGCTGGGCACTTCAACCAGTGCTCAGATCCCACATGTGCTAGGAAACATGCCCTGGTGCTGCAATGGCTTCAAAGCCATTTCCTAGCCCACCAGCCTATCTAACGAAGAACTGTGACAGCTTAGTGAGGTGTTTGAGACACAACTACAGAGGTGGCACTGGCAGCTGTTCAGTCTCTCATAACATGGTCATCTACAACCTGCCAGCTACTATTTTGTGGCATAGGTGTGCCATCCTGGACCTGCCAATGACTTTGTCCTCATGGACTTTTGGCAATGGCAGCACTGACTCTGGTGAACTGCCCTCTACTGATCCACTGACTCTGGTGTACCAGTAAGGAAGGTCAGGGCCTAATCGACCTGGCAAGCAGGGTAACTGCTTTCAGTCTACAAGCCCTTCAGCACCTGCTCTTTGCCGTGGAATGCCTCCCCTGACAACAGATGACATTGTTTCCTGCACTGGATGAGGGATCCAAACCTTGACTGAGAACTTTTCTTGCTGGATCTCAATCACCTCAGCTAGAACATCCTGCCACCCTTCTACCACAGTCTCGCACAGGCCTGGTGGGCCCACCTCCAACTGAGACCCCAGAGCACAGGCCTGCAATTTCCAGAGCTGCTGCAGGAGCGCTTGGTCTGTAACTTGGCTTGCAGCAGGGACCACTGAATCGAGCCTCCAGAAACCTCACTGCTTCCTTGGCTCAGTCACACACCATCGAGCTGACCTACCTCTTCAACTCATCTCAGTCATCTGGCCAACTACCTGGGCCTGCACTCTATCTGTTTTGCTTTGCACCTCTTGGCTGAAGTGCAAGCTGCCCTTCCTGTGGATGTGTTTACCACCCTAGAAGACCACTTCTGTACATAACAAGCTGTCCCAAATGCATTAGACAGACCCTCTCTACCAATGTCTGTTTCTCTGGCTATGGACAGCAATAAGAGTGACAAGCCCCAGGACCTGCTGTCCCTCCCATGCCCAATGAAAACAGTGATCAGATCTGCTCTGAGATCCTGTCTGGGAAGGCAATGTCCACATGCATCCTGACATGACTTAGAGGTGATGCTAAGCAACAGCAGAGCAAGCCTGCCTGGCCTGGTGCACTCTGTACAAACTCCCTAACACCAAGACAGCTGGCAGCTTCCCGTGGCAGCTGCTGCATGAGGTCCTAGCCGGTGGTGTCAGTGGTCTGCCCTTTATGCAGGAGGTGATGGAGGAGACTCTCTTCCACACTTTCTGGACTGCCCCTACTAGCAGTCACTCTTTGCTACCCTCAGAAATCTTGGCATGCTGGACTTGTAGTCCAAGACTGTGGACATATTCTGTATCTTGTACCAAGTGGCCAAGAAAAGTGATCTACCTGGCCAATTTCCTGTTGGGCTGGATTAAGATGGCAACTCTGAAAAACTGCAAAAACTGAGGCAGCCACTGATGACACCTTTCAATTCTTTCACTTCCTGGCCTAGAAGTGTCACATTTGAATTTAGGCAGACAAGGTTCCTTGGGTGAATTTGATATTTTTTATTAGACCAACCAGTTGGTCAAATTCACCCAGAAACCTTGTCTGCCTATGTCCTTAGAACAACACGGCTACAACCTACACCCCTGCAACATTTGAATTTAGACACTTCACCTTGCAACAAAATGTGGACCAGTTGGTATCATATTAGACCATCAAGGGGGCACTCTGCAAAGTGCAAGATGGACAGCTGGTGCTACCTGTGTAACCCCATGAGGGGTACGAGGGAAAGGGTTTCAATCTCCAATGACATGGTGTTTTTTGCACCGGTGTTATTATCGTTTCATGCTTGGCACCTGGGAGGGTCACGCACCTTTGCATTTTCACCATCTTTTTAATATTTGTATAATAAAAGTTTAAAAGTCCAAAAACATTTTTACTGCCATGTTACTCAGTTTCTGTTAGTACCCACTCTCCCAAGACCCAATCCAAGTTCAAATGAATTCATTATGATTTGGATCGGGTTCCTGGCCCTCTGCCATCAAAGCTGGGGAGGAGAGAGAGAAGACAAGCACCCAAGAACACATCGAGAGGATGCATGATCCAGGAGGGGAGAGAAAATGCAGTGGTGCCTGATGGCAAAAGGCTGAGGTACACGGGGGAAAAAATATTTAAATAAATAAATATTTTTAAAATCCTTATAATATTCTCATTGGTTTATACTGTGTAATTTCTGTTTTAAAAAACTATGGCAGTCTGCACCAAACAGGTCAATCACAGTCCATTTTTCTTCTTCCTGCTGTGCTTAATATATTTGTTTTATGCTTAAGAGCTAACAATGAATAGGAAAAAATAATAGCTTATATAATAGCAGACTATATTACACAATAATGGTCAATTTCTAGTAAGATATTATCCTTCCTTCAAACTCATAACAAAAATACCCTACATTTTTTGTGTTTCTCTTTAAGATTACAGAACTATTTAGAAAATTCTATTAAATATGTTATGAGGCTTAAGATATTTGTAACTCTGAAAAAAATAAAGAGCAGTTTCCTTGCCACTGAATACAAA
This sequence comes from Alligator sinensis, assembly GCF_000455745.1. Taxonomy (NCBI): domain Eukaryota; kingdom Metazoa; phylum Chordata; order Crocodylia; family Alligatoridae; genus Alligator; species Alligator sinensis. The sequence continues at coordinate 69,229 of NW_005842883.1, forward strand.
TAAAGGAAAATGGATCAGCAGGCTTCGCTTTGGAACTCTTCCAAGATAAACATACCACATTTGATTTTCACTTTGAGGGGGTTGCTTATTTATTTAGGTAAAGACGAGACCTTAGCCCTTTTCTCTCCAACTAAACAAACTCCAGTAGTCGGGGCTGTTCTACTGGTGGAGGAGTTGTTGAGGAGGTTGTGGAGGAGTTAAGTTGCAGCCCCTGGAGGGACTCTTCCTC
>NW_005842883.1:69468-76144 GCF_000455745.1 Alligator sinensis
CACTCCAGCTGCAACAGTGATGTCTGGGCTCCCTCTCCCTCCTCCCTCCTCTCATCTCAGGTGATGGGGCAGTGCAGCATGGACTCTGTTCTCTCTCAAATGCTAACAGTGGGAAGCTAGAGTTTTTTCTATCCTTACAACATGAACAAGAAATAAGGTCTTTATCATGGGTGGACTCTTTAATTTGTACTAAATTCACAAACACAGGCAATGTGGTATACATAACAACTTTTGCTAGAATTCATAGATTCACAGATGTTAGGGGCTGGAAGAGACCTTACAAGATCATCAGGGCAAGCCCCCCTGAACTTGGGCAGGAAAGACTGCTGGGGTGAGATGACCCCAGCAAGGTGGGAGTCAAGACACTTTTTGAAGATTGCCAGGGTGGGTTACTATACCACCTCTGGGAGGAGCCTGTTCCAGACCCTCAGCATTTGACCTGTAAAGAAGTTTCTCCTTATGTCCAGTCTGAAGCGATCTTCAATCAGTTTGTACCTGTTGTTTCTTGTCTTCCCCCGGGGTGCCTTGATGAACAGATACTCCTCCAGGTAGAGGTGCACCAACATAAGAAAATTGACTGTATTGGAGATCGGCTTTTTTTGTCTCGTGGTTAATAATGTGACCGATAAACGTCTGATGCATGCACGCAGCCACAGTGCAGCACACAGGCAGCCAGGACCACAGGTCGGCAGCTTGGAGAGCTGCGTAGCTGGTAATTCTGTTGTGATGGAAGGGATGGGGGGAGGGAAGGGGCAGATCGAAGCCCCCATGGTGAGGGAGGAAGTGGGGCCGAGGCTGGAGCTGGAGCAGGCGCTGCGAAGGCAGGGTGGGACGGGTCATGGGACAGAGCCGCAGCTCATCTGGGAGGTGCAGCTCCCTGCCATTGAAGGCTGGGGCCAGGGCTGTGCTGGGCTCTTCCTGGCAGGGGCTGGGCTGCACTGCACTTGGGGCAGGCAGCAGCAGTGCTGGGAGGGGAGATTAAGGGGCTACAGCGAATTTTGGGGTGGCTGCAATGCCCCCCATAGCCCTCCTCCCAGCGCTGCCACTGCCCACCCTGAGCACAGCCTTGCTCAGCCCCCACAACAGACTTACCAGCTGGACACTGTTCTCAAGTCTTCAAGCAAGTATCGGAAATCAGATTGGTAATCGGCCAATATTCCTCTTTAAAAATTGGCTATCGTTATCAGCCCAAAAAAACTCTATTAGTGCACCCCTACCCCCAGACCCTGATGTATACCCCTAATATACTTATTACTCCTGGTATGACCTGGTCTCTAGGCATCTAATCATGCACATGTCCTTCCTTCGGACCCTCTTGAGCTTCTCCACACCCTTCTTGAAGTGCAACACCCAGAACTGAACACAGTACTCCAGCTGCAGTCTCACCAAGGCTGAGTAGAATGGGAGGATGACATCCTTAGTCTTGCATGAGATGCATCAGTAGATGCATGTCAGTGTTTGATTCACTCTGCCAGCTACAGCATTGCATTGGTGGCTCATGTTCATTCTGTGATCTGTCACGACACCCAGGTTTCTTTCAGTTGTGGTGCTGGCAAGTGTAGTACTGTTGAGCCTCTAAGTGTGTTGCGGATTATTTCTCCCCAGATGGAACACTATATTTATCCGTATTAAATGTTATCAGGTTAAGATTTGCCCATCTCACAAACCTGTCCAGGTCAGCCTGTATTGCCAGCCTACCCTTGAGTGTGACTACACTCCCCCATAATTTGGTGTCATTCACAAACTTTGCCAGTTCGCTTTTAATACCCAAATCCAAATCACTGATAAACGTGTTGAAAAAACACTGGTCCAAGTACTGAACCCTGAGGGATGCCACTGGTCACCTTCTGCCATGGTATGCTGGTTTCAAGGTTGCCATTTCTTGGACTTACACTAGTAGTTGTTGTCCTGTCCCATAGTGATCTCAGTTTAAAGCCCTATCCAGGAGGTCCGCCATTCTAACAGAAAAGCTTCTTCCTCTTCAGCGTGAGGTGGATGTCATCTCTCCCCAACAAGCCACAGTCTTTGAGGCATGTGCCATGGTCGAAAAAGCCAAAGCCCTCACAGTGGCACCAGTGCTGGAGTCTTCTGTTCACTTCTTCTATGCACTTGAGGGGGCAATCAGCCGCCCCAACCCCCTAGCCGGGGAGGTCTGCTGCTTCCCAGGGGCCTGCATCTGGGACGTGGCAGAGAGGATCCCCAAGCTTATCCATCCCTCCCACCACTACCCTATGCTTCTTATCCATGTGAGCACGGATGACACGGTTCAGAGCAATCCCAGCTGGGTCATGAATTGCTACAGGGCTCTGGGACTGGGAGTGGGGCTTAGGGGCACAGGTGTTTTTTTTCCTCTATCCTCCCAGTTATGGGTCATGGGCTGAGGAGGGAGAGAGTGATCGAGGTACTCAACCAAAGACTGCGGCTCTGGTGTCATTGCGAAGGCTTCGGCTTCCACGATCACAGTCTGCTCTTTGGTGAGAGAGGCAGCGCTCTGCTGGGAAGAGACGGCCTCCACCTCACTTCATTGAGGAGGAGGCTCTTCTCAGCCAGAATGGTTGACCTGCTCAGCTGGGATTTAAAACTAAGCCCACCGGGCAATGGGTGAACAACCACTAGAGCAAGCCCACTAGGCAATAGCTACAAAAAACACAGGCTAGGGCACCCAAGGGATTCCACGCCTACCCTAGCCCTGGAACGGTGTCCTCCTGGGAATGTGAGGAAGCCTAGAGCTCCCAATGGGATGCTTACGTGTCTGTACACCAATGGCAGGAGTTTGGGGAACAAACAGGAGGAATTGGTCCTCCTACTGAACAAGAAAGACTACAATCTCATAGGGATAACAGAGACCTGGTGGGACTCCACCTATGACTGGGCCACAGGTATAGATAGCAATACCTTGTATAGGAGGGATCGTGCAGATAAAACGGGTGGAGGTGTATCTCTCTACGTCAAAGGCAGCTACACATCCTGCAGGCTGACACTGGCACTCAGGGAGGGCGACTGATGATTTTCAGTAAATGTAAGGTACTCCACCTTGGGGGAAAAAAAACCCACAGCATGCTTATAGGCTTAGCAGTGCTACACTCACTAGTACCAAGGCTGAAAGGGACTTGGGGGTCATGATTGACCACAGGATGAACATGAGCCACCAATGCAATGTCACAGCTGGTAAAGCAAGCCAAACTCTGGCTTCCACATCCATAGATGCTTCTGAAGTAAATCTTAGGATGTCATCCTCCTGCTGTACCCGGCCTTGGTGAGGCTGCAGCTGGAGCAGTGCATCCAATTCTGGGCATTCCACAATTCAGGAAGGATGTGGAAAAACATGAGAGAGTCCAGAGGAGAGCCACATGCATGATCAGAGGTCAAGAGAACAGGCTTTATGAGGAGAGGCTGATAGGCATGGGACTCTTCAGCCTGGAGAAGCAAAGGCTCAGGGGTGACTTGGTGACAGCCTATAAGTGTATAAGGGGTTTGCATCAAGAACTGGAAGAACATCTGTTTACCAGGACACCCCAAGGGAAGACAAGGTCTAACAGTCACAAACCGCTGGAAGACTGTTTTAGACTGGACATAAGAAAAATCTTCTTTACTGTCCGAGTCTCCAAAGTCTGGAATAGACTCCCCCCCAGAAGTGGTGCAAGCACCTACTCTGGATACCTTTAAGAAATGTATGGATGCTTATCTTGCTGGGGTGCTCTGACCCCAACTGAATTCCTGTCCCTTAGGCAGGGGGCTGGACCCAATGATCTCGTGAGGTCCCTTCCAGCCCTAATGCCTATGAAATCTATTAAATCTATGGATTCTTTCAAAGATCTGAGCAATTCATACAACTATATCAAGCAACTAACTTCTCTATAAACTGTACAACTAAAGACCACAAAAAATGTAACATAAGACTGCTTTTACACTGGCACTTTAAAAATCTATTATTGCCTGCTTAAAAATTAAAATTCCAGTCCAGCATGTATTTGTGTGTCCTTGGTTTCTTTTGAAAAAAGCATAATTCATAGGGGTCATATTTCCTATACACAGGAGGAACAAAATACAGTGTATGGAATCTTTACAAAAGACCTGCAATCCTTTCTGTGTGGTTTTACACTAGAAAGGGATGAACTTACAGTTCTTTTCTTCCTCCTTGATTCAGTGTTTCTCCTTTATTCCAAGCAAACAACTGGTGAATCATACAGGTTATCTAGCCCTGGTATACACAGAAAATCATTCTCTTTGGTGAACAACTTACTTTTTAAAAAAAAATACAATTCTTACTTCAATTTTATTTTCTATGAAAACATATCAAATACAACTCTATTTAACTAAAGCTTCAGCACAATTATCAAAAACTACTCAAATGGTTATCAGCAGCCTTGAAACTAGACAATGGCTGGTCCATACCAACATTACTGAATTACAGTCCTGAAACTGATGGCTGTTAGTCAGCTTTGGGGACCACATAGGATCTGCAGATGCCAATCCTGATAAGAACCCACCTGTGAACAATTTTTCAAACTTGAGATTAAAAGTCGAGTTTCAGAGAATTTTCAGGGACATAGCCCTAAAATTCAGGTCTATCTCAGAAAATCCAAGATAGTCAGTCACTTTGCATGCACAAGTCTGAGCTGTCATGCCACTGAACATAACTGACTTTGTACTTTTTAAAAAAGCCTATGACGTTACATATAAACAGCTATCTTAAAACAATGTTATTCGGATTGCAGAATCAAGCATTTTAAAATTAGAACATACAATATTTACAATTGCTAATACATCCTTTTTCTCCTGCCTTGTGCATGTGTGTTATGATTTAGGGCTGGATCCAACAGAAGATTCAAGTGCCTACAAGCTAGTTGGTGAAATGCATAACTTTTAGCACCTGGCCTTCATTAATTAGATACCTAGGTTTACTCATAGTGTCACAGAAAATTAGGGTTGGAAGGGACCTCAGGAGGTCATCTAATCCAACTCCCTGCTCAAAGCAGGACCACCCCCAACTAGATCATCCCCGTCAAAGCTTTGTCTAGCCAGGTTTTGAAAACATCGAAGTATGGAGATTTTACCACCTCTGTGGGTAACCTGTTCCTGTGTTTTACTACCCTCCTAGTAAGAATGTTCTCCTGAATATCTAATCTAAACTTCCCTTGCTGAAACTTGAGACCACTGCTCCTTGTTCTGTCATCTGCCACCACTGAGAACAGTCTAGCTCCATCCTCTTTTAAACCCCTATCAGGTAGTTGAAGACTGCTATTAAATCCCCCCTCAATCTTCTCTTCTCTAAACTAAATAAGCCCAGTTCCCTCAACCTTTCCTCAGAAGTCATGTCCCCCAGCCCCCTCACCATTTTTGTTGCTCTCCGCTGGACTCTAATTTGTCCGCAATCTTTCTGTAGTGGGGGCCCTAAAATTGAACACAGCACTCCAGACGTAGCCTCATCAGTGCTGAATCGAGGTGAAAAATCACTTCCCTTGACCTACTGGCAACACACCTACCAATGCAGCCCAGTATGCTGTCGGCCTTCTTGGCAACAAAGGCACACTGTTGATTCATATTCAGCTGACTGTCCACTGCAACACCCAGGTCCCTTTTCTGCCGAGCTGCTACCCAGCCAGTCAACTGGTACATGGGATTATTCCATCCTAAGTGCAGGACTTTGCATATGTCCTTGTTGAATCTCATAAGATTCCTTTTGGCCCAATCCTCCAATTTGTCTAGGTCACTCTGAATCCTAGCCCTACCCTTCAACTCATCGACTACTCCCCCCAGCTTGGTGTCACCTGCAAATTTGCTGAGGGTACACTCTATGCCATATTCCAGGTCATTAATAAACACTAGGCCTGTGCAAGTTGGCAGCAATCCAATCTGGCTTTGGATCCGGCCGCTTAGGATGCCAGGGATCCAATCCAGAGTACCGGACCGGGTTTCAGCCTCGATCCGGCCGGAGTGGCTCTGAAGCTTCGGAGCCGCCTCGAAAATCCAGCCATAGGGTATAATGGGGGAATCAATGAAATATTTATAACTTAGTTGTTTTTGTCTGATTTGGATGAAACTTGCAGAGATGGTAGCCTCTGCTGAGAGCATGAAACCTTCCAAGTTTCAAGAAGAACGGTGCACGGGTTTGGGGGGGAACTGTACCCCAAATTCTTGAAAGCAAAACTCATGTCATGTCTATGTGTTACACCACAGGGGGGTCAAAACTGCAGGGGTGATAGCTCTTACTGAGGCCGCAAAGCCTACCAAGTTTCAAGAAGATTGGTGCAGGGGTTTGGGGGGAACTGCACCTCAAACTGCGGACAAGCAAAACTCGTGACATGGGTGACACTGTGTTAAGGCGCAGCAGGATGACAGCTGCAGGGGTGGTGGCTCCTGCTGTGGCCACGACGCCTGCCAGCTGTTGAGGAGATAGGTGCAAGGCTTCTGGGTTCTGGGGCCCTGCACCCCTAGCTGCTGACAAACAAAACTCATGCCATGGGTGCTTGTGGGACTGACTGTCTCTGTCTTGGGGCAGTTGGCTGTCTGTATTGATTCTTTCCTCTCCTTAGCCTGGTTTTGTAGGTGCTAATTGATGGCCATTAACTGGCTACATTAGCTAGGTCCTGTGTACTCAAAGATTCATAGATGTTAGGGTCGGAAGGGACCTCAATAGATCATCGAGTCCGACCCCCTGCATAAGCAGGAAAGA
>NW_005842883.1:76822-82194 GCF_000455745.1 Alligator sinensis
GTACCCCAAATTCTTGAAAGCAAAACTCATGTCATGTCTATGTGTTACACCACAGGGGGGTCAAAACTGCAGGGGTGATAGCTCTTACTGAGGCCGCAAAGCCTACCAAGTTTCAAGAAGATTGGTGCAGGGGTTTGGGGGGAACTGCACCTCAAACTGCGGACAAGCAAAACTCGTGACATGGGTGACACTGTGTTAAGGCGCAGCAGGATGAAAGCTGCAGGGATGGTAGCCCCTGCTGTGGCCACGACGCCTGCCAGCTGTCAAGGAGATAGGTGCAGGGCTTCTGGGGCCCTGCACCTCTAGCTGCTAACAGGCAAAACTCGTGACATGGCTGCTCGTGCAACTGTGTCTGTCTGGGGCAGTTGACTGTCTGTAGTGATTATTTCCTCTCCTTAGTCTGTGGTTTTGTAGGTGTTAATCCTTGCTAATTAACTTGTTATCTAGTAGCTACTAGCTAGCTACTAGCTAGCTACTGTGTATTGAGCTGTTCCCTGCCTGAATCATGATCGATTGGTAACACAGTAGCTTAGCAGCCAGGCCTGCAGTAGTTCCCTAGTCTGGTGCCCATAACATAGACCATAGGATTTCATTCTGTAGCACTTCTATGACTGTAGACACCATAAAGCCAGAGTGGTGGGGCTTGAACTAGAGTATGTTTTTTAGAAAGATGTGCAACATTCATTTCTAAATCTACAAGTACTGAAGTCCTTCTGTTGGAATGGATTGTAACTTTTTGATTCTTATCTACCTTCTTTCTTTACTCATGGTGGATGTCAGTGGAAAGTCATAATATTTTCTTATGCTCACTCCAACCAGTCTACTAGCAGATTGAGGGAAGTGATTATTCCCCTCTTTTTGGCACTGATGAGGCCACATCTGGAGTACTGTGTGCAGAGGCGATCCAAGCAGGGTGTGGGGCCCAGGACAAAACTGCCCATGCGAGGCCCCGCCCCTACTCCAATCCTGGACCCCAAAAAGCTGCTGCTGTTGTCGGCAGCAGGGGAGAGGGGAGTATTGAGTGGCTGAAAGCGGAGCTGCCGCTCTGCCTATCTCCATGCCGCCGCTGATCCACCTAGCTCTGCGGGGCACCTCAAAGCGCGGGTCCCAGGGCGGTTGCCCCAATTCCCCCCCCCCGGGACGGCCCTGACTGTGTCTAGTTTTGGGCCCCTTCCTATAGAAAGGATGTGGACAAATAGGAGAGAGTTCAGCAGAGGGCAACAAAAATGGTTTAGGGGCAGAGGTCTGGTTTCTGAGAAGAGGCCAAGGGAACTGGACTTATTTAGTCTGGAGAAGACTGAAGCGGGATTTAATAGCAGCCTTCAACTCCTTGAAAGGTAGTTCCAAAGAGGATGCAGCTAGACTGTTCTCAGTGATGGTAGATAATAGAACAATTTCTTTTTCTTTTCTCCCCAGCACCACCTGGGGTGACGAGGAACAATGGTCATAAGCTGATGGAGAATAGGTTTAGGTTGGAGATCAGAAGGCAATAGTTTATAGTTAGGAAGGCCAAAATCTGGAACCAGCTTCCCAGGGAAGTGGTCCTCACTCCTACCTTGGGCAAATTCAAGAGGAGGTTGGATGATCACCTGTCTGGGGTCTTGTGAACCCAGCATTCATTCCTGCCTGTGGCACGATCTGTTCAGGTCCATCCTGACCCTAGCTACTATGAAACTATGAAGAATTTGGGGTGCAGTTCCCCTCACACCCCTGCACCAATCTTTTTTAAGTTTGGCAGGCTTTGTGGCCGCAGCATAGGCTACCACCCCTGCAGTTTTCACCCCCCTATGTTGTAACGTCTAGACGTGACATGAGTTTTGCTTTCAAGAATTTGAGGTGCACTTCCCCCCCAAATTCCTGCACCAATCTTCTTGAAAATTGGCAGGCTTCATGCTCTCTGCAGAGTCTACCACCCCTGAAAATATCATCCAAATTGGACAAACAACAACAAAGTTATAGATATTTTATTGTTTCACAATTATAACTTATGGCCGGATCTCCGAGGCGCCTCCTAAGCGCTTGGGAAGCTCCGAACCGCTTCAGGAAGCCTAATGAGGCCAGCACTTCGACTCGGACATGCTGCTTTGGACCCCGAAGCATCCGAAGCTTCTCCGGATCCGAAACTCTGTCTAAAACCTCGCGCAGCCCTAATGAACATATTGAACAAAACCAGTCCCAGGACCAACCCCTGGGGCACGCCACTTGATACCAGCTGCCAACCAGACATCGAGCCATTGATTACTACTCTCTGAGCCTGATGTTCCAGCCAGTTTTCTATCCACCTTACACAGTCCATTCATCCAACCCATACTTCCTTAGCTTGCCTGCAAGAAAGCTGTGGGAGACTGTATCAAAAGCCTTGCTAAAATCAAGGTACAACACATCCACTGGTCTCCCCACATCCACAGAGCTAGTCACCTCATCATAGAAGGCAATCGGGTCGGTCAGGCATGACTTGCCCTTGGTGAAACCATGCAAACTGTTCTTAATCACCTTTTTCACCTCCAAGTGCTTAGAAATGGATTTCTTGAGGATCTGCTCCATTCTTTTTTCAGGGACTGAGGTGAATCTGACTGGTCTGTAGTTCCCTGGATCCCCCTTCTTCCCTTTCTTAAATATGGGCACTATGTTTGCCTTTTTTCAATCATCTAGGACCTCTCCTGATTGCCATGAGTTTTCAAAGATGATGACCAATGGCTCTGCAGTCACATCAGCCAACTTCCTCAGTACCCTTGGGTGCACCCCATTTGGCTCCATGGATTTGTACATGTCCAGCTTTTCTAAGTAGTGCTTAACCTAGCTTCGTAAACAATGGATAGAGAGTGACCAGGACCCAGAATACCCTGCTGCCAAATTATGTTCTTTTTCTCTCTTTCCCCTCTCTGTCCCCAAGAATCTGTCATTCTTGGCTACCCAGTGTGCAAACTTCACCAGGAGGGTTGGAGAGCGCTCCTCAACTAAGCCTACTATATAGGCAGCTGAGCTGGTTAGTGTATTCTTCTAGGAAGTAAGAGATTAGAGCTTGAAATCTCTCAGGTTGAGGAGGCTCTAGATCAGGTCTCCTACTTCTTCTAGAAGTAGCCTTACCACTAGTTGAAAAGAGAGATAGTACCACCTTCTCCTGTGGCTGAAAATATTACTGTATTTACCTGATCAAAGATGATCCTGACTTTAAGATGACCCATCAACACTTAGATTCTATACACAGAAAATTTATACATTTATTATTTTCCATATATGCAATCTAATTATTAGACAGTAATCTTAAATTTGTCCCCTTTCACACTGCTGCAGTAGGCAGTAGGGGGACAGGCAGTGGGGAGATGGTAGTGGGGCAGGTGGTGGTAAGTGGTGGAGGAGGCAATGGGAAGGCAGGTGGTGGGGGTCAGCAGTGGGGGGGCAGGCAGTGGGGGGGAGGCAGTGGCAGGGGGGGGGGGGGGAGGCAGTGGCAGGGCAAGCTTGCCCCCTGGCCCTTGCCCCAAACTCCTTGCCTTCTGCTGCCTGTCCCCCTGCACCACTTGGTCCCCTGCTGCCTGTCCCCCTACCTGCCTCACAGCCTTAAACCCACTGAATCCCATGCCATTTTCCTCCATTTCATCCACCCACAGCCTCTGCCTTACCAACCTGTCTCACCACACCGCTTAGCCTTGTTCCGTCTGTAGTACAATTCTGGATTTGCTCCAGCCTAGGACACAGAACACATGCTTGCTCTGACCCCAGTCCAGCTCATTAGCAGAAGCGGTAGCATGGCAGCTCCAGCCTCAACTCTGGGGCCTGGCTGGGGCTGCGGGGCCGGGGCGGGGGCTGCTGCCACTGCTGCTGTTACTAGACTGGCCTGAGGGCAAAGGAAGCACATGTTTGGTGCCCCAGGCTAGAGCAGAGCCAGAGTCATTCTGGGGAGCAAATGTAAACACCCAGGAGGGAGGGAAAGTGGCAGGGGATCTGAGGCTGTTAGGGATTTCAACATGCAGGTAGGTACAGGCAGCGTGGGGAAAGGTAGCAATTGCAGCTCCAAGCCTGACCATGGGTCAGGGCCCAAGCTGGACCTGCAGCAGCTGCTTGTTGCCTCATACTTGAACCCTAAACAAGGGGTTTCATCTGAGTAAATATGGTAATTGTTCCAATAAATAAACAGTAAATCCAGATATACTCTGAGTATCAGAAAAGTTCTTCACAAAACCCTTGAAGAGACCATGAAGTCATTTGAAGATATTTGTACGAAAATGTTGTTGTTGTTTTTTAATACAAATTACTGTATTTGCTTCCAGTTATTTAAAAACTGGTTCATACTTTTCTTTGTGTCTGCTTTCCCATGTAGTGAAGAGGGAAAAAACAATCAGTGACATTATTATAAACACATTAGCTCCTTCTGTGTTGTTCTACACATTTCCTTTATTCCAATTTAAAAAAAGAATCTATAAGAAGCACACATCCTGTAATAGTTCTTGAATAAAAGCTACCAACATGATTTTTCACCCTAGTGCATTTCTCATTTCTAAAAATTACTACCACTAATTGTCATTAATCAAACAAATTTATTAGTAGGGATCTAGGATTGAATAGAGAGCCGCACCCAGAGGGTGGTAGTGGATGGGTCCTTCTCGGCCTGGAAGGACGTGGGCAGTGGGGTCCCGCAGGGCTCGGTCCTCGGGCCCGCCCTGTTCAACATCTTCATCAGTGATTTGGATGAGGGGGTGCAAAGCACCCTGTTCAAATTTGCTGATGACACCAAGATGTGGGGGGATGTGGGCACAATAGAAGCGAGCAACAGGCTACAGTCGGACCTTGACAGGTTACAAGGATGGGCGGAGGAGAACAGGATGGGGTTCAACACAGACAAGTGCAAGGTGATGCACCTGGGGAGGAACAACCGGCACCATACCTACAGGCTGGGGAACTCCCCTCTTGTCAGCACGGAGGTGGAAAAGGATTTTGGAGTCATTATTGACTCCAAGATGAACATGGCTCGGCAGTGTGGGGAGGCGGCTAGGAAGGCCAACTGTACCTTGTCGTGCATCCACAGATGCATTTCAAGCAGGACCAAGGAGGTGATCCTCCCCCTCTATGCGGCACTGGTCAGGCCGCAGCTGGAGTACTGCGTCCAGTTCTGGGAGCCGCACTTTAAGAGGGATGTGGACAGCATCGAGAGGGTCCAGAGGAGGGCCACTCGCATGATCAAGGGACAGCAGGGCAGGTCCTATGAGGAAAGGTTACGGGACCTGAACCTGATCAGCCTCCAAAAGAGAAGGCTGAGGGGGGATCTTGTGGCCTGCTATAAACTAGTCAGGGGGGGATCAACAGGCACTGGGGGAGTCCCTGTTCCCCCGAGCGCCACCAGGAGTGACCAGGAATAACGGTCACAAGCTGGCGGA
>NW_005842883.1:82271-86264 GCF_000455745.1 Alligator sinensis
GCAGGGGGTCGGACTAGATGATCTGCCCAGGTCCCTTCCGACCCTAGAAACTATGAAACTATGAATATGTCTAGAGAAGTTACTTTCCAATTCTAGTGCCCTTTCTTCTAGTACACTAGAAAAGTTGCCTGTTAGGACATGTTTCTGTACATTAGACAGGAACAGATTGTATAGACTAGGAAAACTGATGTTTACAACAGGTTCTGTGAATGGCTACACTAATCAGATCAATTAGAAATCACTGAAAGTTAGTACCTCCAAATGCAGGTCTCAAATATACAAATGTTCCTGTTGACCTACAGATTGTTAATGCTACTGTTTTCCAAATGAAATCATCAAAAAAGAATGAGAATGGTAGATAGATAAATAAATAAATCAGATAATTTTCAACAGACAATGTAAGCTACAAGACAGATCTCTGATGACCATAAAACTCATCATCACACTAATTCTGTTTTAGAGAAATAAGCTAAATTGATCAAGTAATTAGAGATGGTTGTTGGGTAATTTTACAAACCACTTGAAATATCATTTGGAAAAGCAAAATTCAACTAAGAATAGCTAACACAGTTAGAGGAAAGAAAAGACATGCCTCACTACTTCTTGATATTCTTTTTTATTACTACAACAACAAACAAGGGCATACACTGACATCACTTGATTAGATTTTTAGGAAATTTTAAAGTTCCATGGTAGAGAATAACATGGAAATGACAGGGACCAACAGTAACTGAAATGTTAACTCAATCAGAACCAACCTGACCAGGATGTGGGGCCCAGGGCAAATGAGCTCATGCAGGCCCCCCCCGCAATCCTGGACTTGAAGAAGCTGCCGCCACCATCAGCAGCGGTGGTGGCAGCAGTAGCACGAGGGGGGGGGGTGTCGCCCAGCTCCACGGGGTCTGCCCAGCTCCATGGGATCCCCCAAAGTGCAGGGCCCGAGGCAATCACCCCGATAAGCACCCCCTAGGGATGGCCCTGAACTCAGTTCTATTCATGAAAATCTTTTGCAGTTAAAATGTGGCTTCAGGTGAAGTGTAATGTAAAAAGCAGTGTCTGAGACCTAACTTAACAAATATTACTTCTGTGATCTACGGACAATAGCCAAGGTTGTAGGAAATATTCAAAACTTCAAAGAACTATGCCTCTCAATTTCTAAGTTTCTTGGTTATCAAGAAGTCCATTTGTGAGAGATTGGCAGAAGGCATAAAGCTGAAGAACAGCCAACAGTTTCATTGCAGGCTGGTCATGTCTGACCAACTTCACCTCCTCCTATAATCAAGCAATGACCCGCTTAGATGTGGGAGATGTGGTTAATGTCATATACTTGGATTTTAAAAAGGCCTTTGATATGGTCTCTCATGACAGTCTTATAAAAAAAACTGGGCGATTGTGGGCTGACAGAGTCCACAGTCAGGTGGGTTGGGAACTGGCTAAGGGGTCAAACCCAGAGAGTGTTAGTGGATGGGTCTGTATCGTCTTGGGAGGAGGTCTCCAGTGGTGTCCCGCAGGGTTCAGTTCTTGGCCCCGTGCTGTTCAACATCTATATCAATGATTTAGAAGATGCAGAAAGCACACCGGCCAAGTTTGCAGATGATACTAAGTTATGGGTAAAAGCAGATTCAGGTGGACCTGGACAAGCTGGAAAGGTGGCTGGAGTGGAACCAGATGCAATTCAATAAGGATAAATGCAGAGTGTTTCATATAGGGGGAAGTAACCAACAACATATAGATTAGGAGGAGATGGCTTGGCCAGCACGATGGCTGAAAGGGACCTCAGGACTATGGTTGATCACAGGATGAACATGAGCCACCAGCGCAATGCTGTAGTCAACAGAGCTAATAGCATACTGGGATGCATTAGCCGATGCATCACGAGAAGGGCTAAGGAAGTTATACTTCCTCTCTACTCTGTGCTGGTAAGACCCCAGCTGCAGTACTTTCTCCAGTTCTTGGAGCTCCACTTTAAAAAAGATGTGGATAATCATGAAAGGGTCCAGAGAAGGGGCACAGGGATGATTAAGGGCCTGGAGGACAAACTTTATGAGGAAAGACTAAGGGATCTGGCATTGTTCAGTCTGGAGAAAGAAGACTGAGGAGGGATTTGGTGGCCATCTATAAGTATGTAAGTATGTAAATATCAGGAGCTGGAAGAAAAACTGTTCCCTTGGGCGCCCCAGGTGAGGGCAAGGAGCAGTGGCCATAAACTGTTAGAGGATGGTTTCAGGTTGGATACAAGGAAGAACTTCTTTACAGTAAGAGTGACCAGAATCTGGAATAGATTTCCCACAGAGGAGGTGCAGTCCCCAACCCTGAAGGTCTTCAAGGGAAGACTGGACAGTCACCTTGACTTGGGCAGAATTCCTGCCCAGAGCAGGGGGGGTTGGACTCAATGATCTTCCGAGGTCTCTTTCAGCCCTTAATTTCTATGATTCTATGTTACATGTCTCCTAATATGTTATGAAATGAGCGTTACATTTGTTTTTGTTTCCTATTGATAATAAATATAAATGGAAAAAGCCTGCACAAAAAGCAGTGGATACTAAAAAGTAAAATAACAACACATATTGATATTAAAACACATTGAAGCCTAAGCGATTCATAGCACAAAAGAGGAAAATAAAAATAGTTAAGAAAACCAGCAAATCCATAAAGTGAAACATCTGAGCTAGGGACTTAAATAGTGTTAAAAAAAAAATATCCACTTAACCTCCTCTAATTATATTGGTTAAATGGTTAACTGATAACACATACCCAGTCCCATCCAAAGGGCTGCAGCTGCCTGCTCAGGGCAGCATGGGAAGCCGTGGGCAACACACAGCCCAGCTCGGATACAGCTGCTGCTGAGAGCCACTTCCCAGGGCCTTTGACAGGGTGGGGAGGAGGCAGTGGCAAGCCCTGCCAGGCAACACAGCCCACATGAGGCACAGGTGGCAGCAGGGGGCAAGGGACTTTTCCAGTCTGCTGCAGCCACTGACAAGCTGAGAGGGAGAGAGTAGGCAACCTGGGTTGGGACAGGTATGTCCCTCCAGCTGGCTTCCCAGCACCTATGAATAAGCAGCTAATTACTTAATTTATGAGTCATTAGTTCACCTGCTGTTTTCTTCTTTAACCTCATAGGCTATAAGAACTAGTCCCCCCACCACACCGTTCCCTCTCCCCTGCTTGCTCTTCCCTCCTTCTTGCCTGCCCTGCAACTTTCCTGTTCCTGAAGCTCTGCACCACTTCCCTTCCTCACCGGACTGCACCCCACCCTAAGCATTAACCTGTACTGCATTACTGGTATAAATATACTTATTGTTTAAACATTTAAATGTTTAACCTTTCACATCCCTCATCTAAACATAAAGACTTTTTCTTACTTTTCACCATGAACTCCCCCTTACCCAAACTTTATGTTCCCTTTTTAATCTGCTGATTCCTTTTGCCTCATCTCCACCTCTTGCTGAAGCTGGCGAGATGTGAGCAGTGGGGTCCCCCAGGGCTCAGTTGTTACGTCTCAGCTCTGTGTTCTTGGGAACCTTGGCACAGGACACAGCCTGTCTGACTCACAAAGGACTCCTCCCCCCTCCCCCCCACACACATAAATGAAACTGATTAAGATGCAGTGGGAGACCCACCTAAGACCCTCCAGATAAGGGTGATAAGAGTGAAACAACTGCCCAAGGTCTCATTTGCATCGGAGATGGAACCAGATGACCATTCATTTACATGAGAGATGGAGAACAGAAAGCCTGAAGCAGAGACTGCAGTGAATTCTGGGATCAGAAAAGCAGGGGAGCACTGCATGATGGGGAATCTGTGCTCCAAATGCTAATCAACCCACATTAACACACACCGAGCTCAGCATTTATCAGACCAGTTCTAATCTGGATTTACAAAGGACTCCCTGCCCCGACACACACACACACCTCTAAGTTTAATAGGCGTCTTGGGCCGTACTTTCCCCGGTCCCACTATGGGAGGCCTATTTAAACTTGATTGACTAAAACT
>NW_005842883.1:87071-87463 GCF_000455745.1 Alligator sinensis
ACCTAAGAAAAGATCCCTGTTAAGCCCAAAAATACTGTGGGGTCTGCTCATCAAGAGGCCAAAGATTGGGATGTGCTGAGTTTGAAACACATAAGGGGATCAGCTTGCACAGGCTGATTGACCCAGTTTGACTCAGACGTGCCCTTATGAACTGAATGCTGGCCCATGAGGGTGTCAGCTGGACACCCAGTCGGATTTAGAAGGATTCTGTTCACCTGTGTGTTTGTGTCTGACTGCAGTTTATTGTTGCTCTGATGAACTGATTCTTGGCATATGAGGGTGTCAGCCTGTCCATGCTGATCAACCCGGCCAGGTCAGGCATATCACGTTAATTTGTGTGCATTCATGTGTATATGACTGATTTGGTGACTGGAGGAACCCAGCCCCATTGA
>NW_005842883.1:88198-115208 GCF_000455745.1 Alligator sinensis
CGGAAGAGCCCTATTCTCCCCAGCACCACCTGGGGTGATGAGGAACAATGGTAATAACCTGATGGAGAATAGGTTTAGGTTAGAGATCAGAAGGCAATATTGTATAGTCAGGGTGGCCAAAATCTGGAACCAGCTTCCCAGGGAAGTGGTCTTCACCCCTACCTTGGGCAAATTCAAAAAGAGGTTGGATGATCACCTGTCTGGGGTCTTGTGAACCCAGCATTCATTCCTGCCTGTGGCAGGGGGGCAGGCTAGATGATCTGTTCAGGTCCTTCCTCACCCTAGCTACTATGAAATCTCTGTTCAGGTAGACCTCACTGACCTAAGTAGGGATTTGAATATTGAAGTCATAGAAGGACCTGGGCCTTAGACTGTAATAAAACTAACATCAGCATCTTCCTTTGCAATGAGCTGTGAACTTGAAAAAGCCAGGTCCTCTTTTAAGACTTTTCAAATCAGCAGTCCAGAACAGCTACAGGGCTTTGTAAGAGCGACAACCTGCTCTTACCAAAAGGGTTGTCACTGATATCAGTATGGTGGAGCACTTAGAACTGCTAAGAAAAGGTTTTCATACCATGTGAGCTGAAAGGTTTCCTATTCATTTAGGAAGGTAAAAGTGATAGTCCTTGGCTAAGGTTGCCTACAGATGTTTATTTCTTACCGGCAGAAAAACAGCCTTGGAGATGGCATGTACATGCATTCCAGGCCAATGGATAGAGAGCCTCACAGACAAGCTCTCCAAGCAGGGGGCACTAGAGGGCTGCTCCCTGGGAGACCCTTTTCCTTACAGCAAGGGTTTTCAACCTTTTTGGGTCAGTGTATCCCCAGCAGCCAGTTGAGAAGGCAGGAGTTACGTGGCGGCCAAACAAGCGGGCGGGGGCAGGGGTGTCCCCCAGTGGCCAATCAGCAACCGGGGGGTGGAGGTCCCCAACCAGCCAGTCAACAAGCAAGGAAGTTCCCCCCAGCAGCCAATCAGCAAAGGAGAGAGGGGATCCCTCCCCCCCCCAAAATGGCAGCAGAAGTACCGGTGGCGAAAGTACTGGTGGCAGCACACACTCCCAAGTACCCCCAGGGATATGCACACCCCTGGTTGAAAACCCCTGCCTTACAGAAATCCATTAACTGACAGCCTGTCCTCTCACCTACCTGACTTTCAATAATTACCTTGTGTACAGCCCAGCCCTGGGTGGGCTGTCAGGGAGCCCCCCTCCCTCTCTCCCTTGAAGGGAAGAATCGAGAACAGAGGATTGTGGGATACTGGGTATCTTCAACAGTGAAAAGCATATAGCTGTTTGAGTTAGTTCAGAAAGGGAGAGATTTACCTGCTTCAACCAGGTAGAATTTCCTTGCAGAAATATCTGTTGTTCCTCTGCAAGAAGGCCCTTGAACATCTGTACGCTCTTTCTGTGCTTTTCTCCTCAGGCTCTGGAACTTGTGCAGAGCCTGAGGCCCAAAATCTGCAATATGTTCAGGAGTCCTGAGAACACTGCAGGATTAGGGCCTAACAGTGTTAATTTTTAAGGGAATATAAAAAACACTTTCCCCTATTCTCCCTCTCTCTCTCATCTGCCAACTCAAGTTTATTCATACAGTGCTATCATCATCTCTCTGGAAGCTACACTACACATTATAGAATCATAGAAAATAAGGGCTGGAAGGGACCTCAGGAGGTCATCTAGTCCAACCTCCAGCTCAAAGCAGGAGCATCCTCAACTAGATCATTCCAGCCAGGGCTTTGTCAAGCCAGGTCTTAACAATAATAAATAAGAGACAATAATAAAAAACAGAAGGAGTTCAAATGGCAGACAGAGGTAACCTTTTTGCCAACCAAAAGAAAAGGGCAAATGGAAAGTTATTAAAAAGGGGGAAATAATGTTAAAAGATAGGAAAATTGTCAGAGGTATACTCAGTGAAAGAAAAAGGTCGGGTATTAAATCCTGAAACCAGCTATAAAGACGGTGCATTTCAATGGGCAATTCATGTGAAGCAATAAACTCTGGTGCATATCATGTCAGAATATTTTTCTCCCAGTCGCCGCATTTACGTGTGTGCCCAGGACCATAGCACGTTGAGGCAGGCTGAAGCATCCCCCAGCTGGCACCAGGCCCAGAGGGTCAGCCTGGGGCTGCTCTAAACTGGCTCAATATATTGCAGAGGGGCGGGCCAGGGTGGTCTACTGCAGGGCTAGCCAGCAGGCAACCCCTGCTCTGAAGCACCCTCACGCCCCAGCCAGCCCTGTTAGCATCTGAATGTGCTTTGCTGCGCACTAAAGAATGCCACCAAAAGATCTACAGTGGCATTTGTTAGTTTACTGTGGCCTAATAGGGCCGCACATGTAGATGCAGAGACTTTACTGCAGGGCTAATTAGGCAGTTCTGCAGTAAATATATCATGTAGATGCACCCTGAGAGTCACAAACATGCTTGGCAAGCACATTCTGCATCCAGGGGCCCTTGAACCTGGACCCAAGGAAATGTATACATGAAAAGCAAGGGTAGTGTGGTCAGTTATACAGCCCATCTACTCTTTTCTCTCTTCTACATGTCCTCAGCCTTGTTCCTTTTCCCTACCATCTATGCTTTCCGTTATACATCTTTTCTTTTTTTTTCTTTTAGGAGGGAATATTAGCCAACTCCTTCCACTCCACCAAAAACCAAAAAATCCACTTTCCCTGCTCTATGAACATTTACAGGTGTGAAAGGAAAGTAAAGAGGGTAAAATGGTATTTATTGCTGGATTGTGTATTGTATTTTGGGGTAGGATGACAGGCCTTATTTTGTTCCAAATCTCAATTTTATTTGGGCACAATTCCATATCTGTGAAAAAAAAGTTTTTACTTATTTTTTGCCAAGGCTCCCAGAGGCCTCTGAGCATGGGCACCTATAAATAAAAACTTATTGTTACTTATTTTGTCCCTGAGCAGGAAAACAAAAAGGAGGGGGGAACAAAAGTGAAGCTACATGTTACAGGATTTTTTAAAAGGTTGTCATACTTTTTTTTTTGTCTCTCTAGAACAGGAAGAAAAAAAAAAAACCCTTTTCTTTTCACATAAACATTTGTTTCTCCAGGCTTGAGGTGTGCAATACCCCATCACTTAAAAGCACCCAAGAACAAAGGTTATTTTAAAGCTACATTTATTGACTATAACAGTATCAAATTTTTTTTAAAAAACCCACCTACCCCAGTGGTATATATTTACGCTCATTGTGCTTATACGGGACTTCCATGGAATAACATAATGACAACTTTTGAAGAGCAGCCAAACTCTAGCTCCTCAATGTGCTGACCAGCTCCCACAAGGGTATAGCTCTTCTGGAATGAAAGACTCATTGAGCCAAGTTATTCCACAAAGGTTGCAAAGAAAAGTAAAAGGGAAAGCTCCTTTTCCCCCTCCCTTCCCTTTCACATGGGATAGCCACAATTTGGTGCCAATTCTACATATTGTGATATTTGCTGCCTTCCCAATTCCCTTTTTATTCAGGTATAATCTGTTCTTTCTTCCCAGTTCCTTGAAGAGCCAGCCCAACCATCATAAACCCCATTAATCATGTGCTTCTCACATTTATTTAACAGAGCTGAATCTTCCTGTACATTGATTCTGGTATTCTTTAGAGCCCTTGACCATCAGCTACATTTTCAAAGCTTCTTCTGGCCCAGATTTGTTTCTAATAATAGCAGGTACAGAGGGGCTGTGTTCTTCCCAAGCACTACAGCTGCAAAAATGGCACTGTATTCCAAGAAAGAACTTCTTCCTGGGAAGTAGTGATGCAATCTCATGATTAGCATGATGCAGTCTCCTAAACCTTCCTCTTTTATGGTAGGCTGGGGGGGGGGGGGGGGGGAAGGGCACAGAAAACATGATTCACAAAAATAACACTGCACTGCAGTTAGCCAGGGAAGGGAAGGGAAACGAAGTCCAGAGCATCTTCTTGTTGCCCACATAATCAAAATAAAGCAGTCACTATTGGAGAAGAGGCAGAATCTTATTCGCCCAAAGAGTCTATTCTCCCCTTTGACCTTCAAAGCCAGTGACCAGGGGTTAAGGAAGAATACACAAGTCAGCAAGACTGCTGATGGAGGAAGCAGCCAATGGGGTTTGGAATCCCACCCACCACTGACTCCCAGATAGGTGTTGATAGCCAGTTCCCTTTCCATCATAGCCTGTGAAAGAACTGGCAAATTATGCACCTCAGTGAGACGGAACCAGAGCCTGAATAAGGACTGTTCCTTATTCCTTAATACAGTACAGTTCTAGGGATTTTTTGGTTTTGCACATCAAGCTGATACTTCTTCTTAGAAGTTCAATCAGTGTCATACGTGCCTTTGAATCTTGCATGGTTTGGAAGGCAGCATATAAACTGTCACGGGCAGGGGTCCTTCAGGAAGGCCATGATCTCCTTAAGGCCTCTTCCCCCATGCCAAACCGGTCCAAGGGCACCCTCCAATTCTCGCCCGCCACGTCTTTGATGTTTATATAAGTTTGGGAGGCTGCCTTATGCCCTCTTGGACACGGTTCGTTGGGACCTCCGTCCCCGTGGACTCCCGGACTCCCCATGGGTCTCACTGTAAAATGGGTGCTTCCCAGGCACCCTAGCCTTATGGGCTATGCGTGGCTCCAACCACCCCTTATACCACGCCCCAAGCCTCGCAGTTGGACTAGACGTTGTTCAGTCTCTTGGTCTACTCTCATGCCTTCTCTGTACTGCCGCCCCCTCCTGGGGCTCTCTATGCCCACTTGGGGCCTTCTCGGTACCGCCGCCCTCTCTCCTGGGCCTTCTTAAGAATACCACCCCTCTCTTGGGGCCCTCTCTCTAGTGCCACCCCTTCCCTGGGACTCTCTATGCCAACACTGGGCCTTCTCTATAATACTGCCCCTTTCCTGGGGCTCTCTGTGCCCACTCTGGGGCCTTCTCTGTGAAGCCGCCCTTCGCTGGGGGCTTCTGTGCCCACTCTGGGACTTCTCGGTCAAGCCGACCTGTCTCCAGGGCTCACCGCACTACCCCCTTTCTCCAGGGCTCACCGCAGTGCTATGCCCGTTCTCAGGGGCTCGCCACGCCCGCACTGGGGCTTCTCAGTAGTGCCCCCTCTGGTCTATGCACCCCGTACGCCACGCCCTTACTGGCGCTGGGGTCCCCACGCTGCTGTGGGTCCCCTATTAGGATGCTGAGCCCTCACTGGCGCTGGGGCCCCACACCACTGTGGGTCCCTATGAGTATGCTGCGCCCTCACTGGCACTGGGGCCCCCACACCACTGTGGGTCCCTATGAGGCCTCCTCCAACCCCTAATAGCCTCACCCAAACCACCGGAGTGTAATAAATAACAACAAAGCAAAACACAAGCCCCTGCCCCTGCCCCTGCCCCTGCCCCTGCCCCTGCCCCTGCTGGCAGGGAACTGCTAGCCTGGCCTCAGCCCCTGGGCCTTATGAGGGCCAGGCCCTGCCCCTTCTGGTCAGCTGACCTCCTGGTTGCCCCAGGCAACCCACAGCTGTGCTCCTTATTCCCTGCCAGGGCTCTCTCCCTGGCAGTTTCCCCTCTCTAGGAGCAGGGCACCTCAGTGCTCTGTGACATAAACCTTTGCTTAAGAAGAATCCTTACTTTGCAACATTTCCACCCTTCAGAATTTACTTGATATTATCTTTTGCTCCCTCAAATTTGCTTGTTTTAGTATCTAGTATCTCCATGTTTGTATGTACTAACAGTCTACTCCATAATATGTTAAATTTGATTAGTTCAAGATTGCTTGTTAAGCTTGTATTACCTACACAATTTATTAAACAAATAATTGATATCAGCATTCAAACAAATTAAAACCTGTACTCAATATTTTTATATGGTGAATCATTTTACTGAAACTCATCACTTATCAATAAGACTGTTTATTATCAGACAGCTGACAAAAAAAATCCCAAGTCTACTGTTCATTAAACACAAATAATAGACTTGAGTTTCTAAATAAGCTTCTACAAGTCACAACTGGAGTTTTTCATAGACACAAAGTTTACATGTAGTATTAAACCTTCTACAAAGTTTTAATTTATGTTGTGGAAATCCCTCTCAATAATCAGGCTCTTGCTTTATTTGTTAGAAAGAAAACAAGGTTATTTCCATTCTAAATGAGTCTTTCTTAGTTATACACAACTTAAATGCCCAGAAATGTCATTTATCTAATGTTGGAAGTTATTGGGATTCAGCTGTGCCTATAAGGTGTTTATATCTTATTTTTAAAAAGTGACCATGTCTACTTGTGTAGTAAAATACTAGATACCATGAGTAAGAGTATTAGAACACTGTCTTAAGTCACTGTTTACCAACTACAGATTATAAAGGCATCATCTTACAATTTTGCACACTAAAAAAAGGTTAGAATTTTTCTGCTCTGTTAGGGCTGGACCCAAAATCCACCTAAAGACAACAGAAATTTTTTGGGAGGTTTCAATGAGCTTTTCATTAGGTCCATAAAATATTACTGATTTACGTTTTTGTTAATGGAAAAGAATTATTCTTTTCCATAAAAATCTACTAACTACAAAATTTTTTGCTGTACAATACCAAAAGATTGTGTCACACTTCTGCAATCAGAGCTTTGTGGACAGATGACAGCATTCAAAGAAACCCACTGAAGCCAATGGGTCCATTCACAGTAGGTCCTTCCATGGATGTAACCAGTTTTCGGATCAGGATCTGTTTATTACATTCTCCCTCATAAATATGATATTGCAGGCCAAACAAATGTGGGAGATGAGAAGAGAATATGATAATGTATAAAGACTATACATTAAACACAGTATTGGCAAGTGTTTGAATGTTGATACTAAAATACTCTACTTTGTTATGCAAGATTGAAAAATAATATATTAAATTCTTAAAAGGAAAGGAAATAAACATTTAACATACTTTTCATGGTCCCATCTTCCTCTTCATCCTCATCACTATTTATCACCATAGTGCCCAAGTCCGATTCTAACATGGTACTGTTATGCTCAATCATTGTCTGAGCACCTTCACTCATTGTACTTGTAGCCCTCATGGTGCCAGCACTCTCTGAACTAGTCTTCACCATGGTGTGAGAATCCAGCTCATCTTCATCCTGCAAATAAACATTTTTAGGGAATTACTTATTGCAAATATATATTCCCTCCCATTAACTTAGTTTCTTCATTTGACTGACTATTTAACTGTTTTGCTTCATTGACCTTGAGGATTCACAAAGCCTACCTGGGTTCCTGCATCAGGGGCTGGGACCCATACTTTCTGAGGAGAGGATGAGGGAACTGAGCTTATTTAGTATAGAGCAGAGATATCCAACCTTTTTATGGTGAAGATCACTTTTTGTAAGTAAAGGGCACCCCAGTATCTACCACCTCCTGTGCCCCTACCCCACAACCTCTGACCCCACTCATCCAGCCTGGCCCAGGCAGCAGGGAGCGTGGCTCAGCCCAGCCACGTGCGTCCTGCCGCTCCCAATTGTGGAGCCTCTGCCAGACTGAAATCAACTGTCAGAGGCTCCACGATCAACCAGTTAATCGAGATCAACTGGTTGGTGACCACTGGTCTACAGAAGAGATGACAGAGGGGATATAACAACAGCCTTCAACCACCTGAAGAATGATGCGTGCATGCGTGCATGTATTTAACAATTTCTTATGATAAAAGTGCAAAAAGAAAACTTGTTGATATTTTGTAGAAAAATATCCATGCAGCAGATGCTTCAACATTGTTAAAAAAAAGCTAATTCCAGCAAAGGATAAAACAGCATTTTGAAATCAGCAGCAGTAACATGCCAGGAATGTAAAACAGAGAACTGATGATAATCCAGTTTATGAATCATAAAATCCATACGGAATACAAATATTTGAAAACATTATTAGGAAATCCTGCTCCTTTTCTAAAGTCACATCCTCATAGCAATTTGAAGGATAACATAAAGTATTATGCATGAAGTTCATATATAGGGATAAAACTATTATCCGAAAGAAAACTAAGAGTTCAAGTAAACAGAAACTTACCTGTTAATGGGAAAATTTAAGAATTTTAAGAATTATTTTTTTTAATGCAAATGCTGTTCTTAGATTCTTCAATCTTTACTTGTGAAAGTATAAATTACTCAGCTATTCCTGTGTTGAATGTGCCCTTGCATGAAATCATTTGAGCTCAAGGACAGATAGATACCACAGAACACACTCCCTAATGAGGGAGCAAAACATCACTAACTAGAGCTAGGGAAATCAGCATAAGGGACTATCAAGTAAAACAGTTTTCATCAGAAAAGAAAAAAAGAGAAACAAAGTAATAGGTATTATTTATTATTATCTGTAAGGCGCAGAATATGACATGTGATACAAAACAGATAGGATCAAATTTGGAAAAAAAAAGAAGTAGAAAACAAGAAAATATTTATGGAATACTCCACCCACAGTAAGAAGACCTATTAGCAATATCTACAGTTCTGATATGCTCTACCTCGTTCCAGTGCCAGTCTCATTCCCAATACTGACTGGCACAATTCTCTTTCCTCTAGGAATGACAGCAGAATACAGGCCCTTGAGTCCAATTGGCTTATTTTATCATTGGCTACTATGAGCTAATCTAGAGAGTCATGGAGAATAATACCATTACCATGATACTGAAAATGAACTACAGCACCTCTATGCCGAGATTAGGAAGATGTCATTATACTTCAGGGCCTCTGTCTAATAATGCAATGTACTGGAGCCATCCTATAACCTACGTAATTATAATAAATTCTAGTTCAGTTGTCTAATATTTTTTTCCAAGAAAGAAACATTTTACAGTTTTGCTTTTCTTTTTAAATAAAATTACTTCACTTGTTTTCTTTCTGGATTTCTTCTGTTGTGTAATATGCATTCCAAAACAATATCTTTCTTTATGTACCCTGAACAATTTGGAGTATTGCCAGAGGTACAGATATCTACAACATTAGAAAGATCATGTTGATATATGGATAATAAGACTATTTTAACAGTGCTCCTCCTGGTGGTACATATAAAGTTAAAGTTAACTCCTACCAAGCCACTTCTGACTACAGGTTGCCCAAATATTTTTCTCCTCCTAAGTGAATTATTTAAAATATAAGCTGTTTTAGTCAGGGGCTATCTTTCTGTTATGTGTTTGTCTTCCATAATAAGATACAAATCCATAATTAGGGTACATAGGCACCACTGCAATGCAAAAAGAATCATTTATAATGTAAAACAGAAATAATTAAATTGTTCAGTAAGATAATGTGCCCCAAGGATTTTAATACAAGTACCCAAATTAGTTATTCCCCATTAAATCGTCTTCATCCAAACTTGCAATATAAGTGTGGATAATATACTATTTATTCTGTTAAATGTTACAAATAAGCTTTTCTTTTAGAATCCAGAATGGCCTCTGAAATTTAAGCGAAGGAAAAGTTCTTCAGTTTATAATGTATTTGAGCAATATTAATATTAGTATATAAACATGTGAACCTTTAAACTTACTAACCAGAAATAGAATTCAAACAATGTAAAACAAATATTTTCAACTTTATATTAAAACGTACCATCATGGGACAACTAACAAGTAGGACAATTTTCATAACCGTTCTTTTTTAATTATTATTATTTTCTGCCTCATAAACCAAATTAAGATGTTTTATTGTTCATACAGAATCAAAACAAAAAGGATTTTCTGGAACCTTGACATTTTCCAGAGGAAGGAAATTACTTTCCAAGCAACTCTATTAATGACTAAAAGTTATTACCATTTTACAGCTATTGAATGATCTGCATGGTGGCTGCCATCAGGAACCTAGCACACAAGGGTCTACAATACAAAAGCCAGCCTCATAAATAGCATGAATGGTCAGTCCCTGCAGGAGCCAAAAACTGAACAGAAAGATTTAGCAAGCAGTTTAGCAACACCTGAAAAGTATATTCTGTAGGTCAAAAATGACAGCAGTAAGAAACTGTCACCACTGCTGTCAGTCTTGCAAAAGCACACCAAATCATCAGTTTCCAATGTTGTCATTCCATCATTTTAGACAGGTATTAGAATTTAACTAATGGCTTATTAACTAAACCTTTTAAATCTATTGGATACGTTTCACAAAATCATGTAAATACATGTTTACACAACAGATGGAAACAATTCGTTATTACTAGTTATAACGTGTAATTAACACTTCAATGTTTTGGGGAAAGTCTGTTCTACTACTGAAAAACTAAATGACAAAATACTAAAGAAAATAAACAAGACAATTCTAAAATAGCAAAGATAAGATGGATATGTCCCTTTCACACAATTCCTCATGAACAGTTAACAACGTACTGAGAGATCAAAGGACTGCCCAACAGTAATAGTCCTTAGATACAAACATGATTCTGAAATTTACATTTGATTGTACAAACTTCTGTTGTACAAAACTTGGGGTATAATCAGAAATACCAATATAGCTATGATAAAAAACCCTAACTTATTTGTGTGCTGTACTACCATCTTTTGCAGAACCTATGGGCTTAACAGCTAATTTTTCAATGTCTTGTGCCACTATTTAGCTGCCATTTTGGATTTTCATCCCTTACTTAACGATCTTACAGCCAGTTAAAGCTTTAAAGCATAAAGGTGGCCACAGGGATCTGCTATCAGGACAGGCAGTTCAAGATGAAAAGCATGGGCTAGAGTGCACAAAATACATATATTACATGAAATATCACTGGGCTCTGCAAGACCTTCACAATTTTTTTTCAACAAAAAGATAATCTTGCATACTCTACGTGGTATAAACTTAAAGCACAACTGAATGAGCTGAAGAGCTATAGATTTAATTATGGATTTTGGTTTTGAATTTTTCTAAACAGCTGATAGCTCATTAAGTGATTAAGAGTGACAAAGAATAATTAAAACATAATAAAAACATGAATAAATATTAGCAGCTCACTTTTAAAAATCTCTTAACTATACTCTGTATGCAAAAAAAAACCCACTAGAGGGCACCAAAGACAGCAAACTAAACTACAGTACATTAATAGAAGATTTACTTGCTGGCAAAATTTAGTATCCTATAAAATAATTTCATTTACTATTAACACCTCATCATCACCTTTGAAAAATGTGGCTGTAGTTACAGCTATCTTTTTGTAAAAGCGCTGTGGTAACTACATAAACACATAATACACTTTGGTTGAGTAAGAGAAACTGAGAAAGTTCCCTAACATCTATAAAACCCAAGTTCAGCTACAAACTTAAGTTTGTGCTTAAAGATAAGCATTTACTTAAGTCCAACCCTGTCAGCAAAGCACATAAGCACTTAAATTTTAAGAACGTACTTTTGCCCTCAATTACTCACAGTCAAACCATATAAATTAACTTCTACATAATTTTAAACTCGATCTGCAAGTACTCTTGATGATATACTCATAGCAATGACTACCAAGCTTAATAAAAATGTAGACTATGCAGCAGGTTTAACTTCTCTGTGTGACACACTTCCTATCTTAAACTACTGTATAATACAATCACATATACATTATGCAGTGTTTCTACCCTTGCGATTGTGGCGTTTCAGAAATGGGTGGGATATTCTTTATACATTCCTTTCCTACCTTTCAGAAATATAGTACGGCTTGGCAACTTTATACAACAACATACAAAGCATTATGAAGTATTTGCAATGTAAAGC
The DNA here is from genome assembly GCF_000455745.1 of Alligator sinensis. Lineage (NCBI taxonomy): Eukaryota > Metazoa > Chordata > Crocodylia > Alligatoridae > Alligator > Alligator sinensis. The sequence continues at coordinate 99,865 of NW_005842883.1, forward strand.
TATGCTACGTTACATACAATCCTATTCTGCTTTCAACAATTTTCTCTATATATTTTGACGAGTTACAAAGTAAATACAAAAGCCTAGAAGACATAGTGTTTCCTTATATTAGATAAGCGTTATAAAAATGAATTAACAATGAAACCAGGTTTTTGGTTGTAGCTGTGTTGGTCTAAGGATATAGGCAGGCAAGGTTCTTTGAGCAGATGTGATATCTTTTATTAGACCAACTGAGTAGTTGGAAGAAAGTTCTTAGCGAGCTTTTGGGCGCAGTAACCCTTCGTCAGCATGAGGGAGTCTCTGCTGGTCTGAGACTCCAAGGAATGAGAGAACCTAAAAGTGTGGCAGGATGTCAGGGAGAATGTAAATAGGTAGAAATTAGAAAGACAAAAAGCTAAGGCAGAGACGGGAGGGGGAAGAAGGCAGGGGAAAGAAAAGGGAGACATTACAGTGAGAGAATACAAGGTAGAAAAGAGGCTGTCTGTGAAAAAGGGAACAATTGGAGATAAGGAAAACAGGAAAGAGCGAAGCTAAAAGTGTGACAGGATATCAATGAAAATATAAATAGGTAGAAATAAGAAAAGCTATTTACTTATATTTTGAAAAATAATGCCCAAGATAAAAAAGGGTTTGGAGTGGAGGGCAGTGTTTAATTTTTTTTATTTTTTGCTAAATTTCAAATTCAAAGACCCATTTCTAAGCATTAATAAAAAATTAACAAAATAAACTTTAATTGTAAGGTTTCATTAGTCTAAAGAAGCAATATTGTATGGATGGCCAATTGTTTTGTTAGTCAATTACAAAAGTAATAATTATTTATTTACACTAGTCCTCTAAGACAATTGAAATAGTCTTCAAACAATGGAGACATTTAAATGTAAAAAAAAACACAGTTAGAGTTTATTATTAATTCATTCCTTTAAAGATTCATTGAAATAAATATTTAGACACGTCTCTTGTGACCTGCCAGGCAACGAATTACTTTACATTCCCATAATACAGCTGCCCAAGCTCAGAATCAAATTCACATCACACTTCAAAAAATGCATAAGAGAAGAGATTGGTCATGTTTTGTAATGCTTAAACTAACATTTAAACTTTGATATTCGGATTAACCTTCTGTAGAATACTCCACTTGCAATTTTTGCTTAATTAAAAAAATCTGTACAATTACCTCAGCACCTATCAAAACATGTCAGTTTGTCAAAATGCATTCACATCACATAAGCAATTCCTGTAACATGCATAAAATCAATTCAGAGTGCACTATTTCCAATCCAATTCTGTATCTCTCCATAACAATACAAACTTAAAGCTAGTTGTTTAAAAGAGCCATTTGGGTTACAGGTGTAATTCTTGGAAATTAAGTTTTGGAAAAAAATATATTTTTTATGTTTACTACAGATTGCTCCATAGTAAGACACCTAAAGAAAGTGGCAAATCAGATTAATTTGAGAGATGGACTTTTCCACACCTGAGGAAATTCACAGGTTATGAAAATTAAATGTGCAATTGTACATTTTTTTTTTTTTTGCAATTGACTAATTTAGTTCTTCAAAATAAAGTTAAATCAAAAAATGTTCCTTTTGTACTGGTAATGTAGATTGAGAGAAAAAAACATAATAATGATATAAACCACTTTACTGTATGACATGGAAGTATGACCACATATGGTTTTTTACACAGCAAGGACATGAACTAAAGTTCTAGTTTCTTAACATAGTATCAAAAGATATCACATCATACCACAGGATGATTCTTTCAGTCATTTGCATTATTTATCCAGTGCTGTGGATGTACACAACGCTATTCCAAGGGTTAATACACTGTACAAATGGAGAGCTACTACTCCAAGGAACCTTGAATTATTATATGACCATGCCAAGTTACTTTTGATAGTGTTCCATATGATGTGGGTTAACTTCAAAGCTATTCAATATCACTATGTACATTGAAAGCCAACTGTTGGTGTTATGTTTGGCTTTCTAATAAATGTTTAGAATCTTGAATTCACAATTTTTTTGTGCCTTTTTTTCCTGACGTACTTTTACCCACACAAAAACTTAAGAAGTTAGTGTAATACTCCAACCCTCATGTAGGAAATTCTTAAGACTCTTTAGATCAATAAATTCAAATCCCAGACAGGTTAATTCAATCCTTCCTCTTTCCAAGGTAGACAAATGGAGTTCCATGCAATTACTATGGGAAAAAACGAGACCATAAAATCTAACATAGTCTACTCTGGCTAGACATTAAGGCCAAGACTGCTAAACCCACACACTTTTGCATGCATAACTTTAATCATTTGAGCTTAAAGATCCCACTTCACCTTTTACAAGGAAGCAGCCTCACCATGATGTCCCTAAACAAAATTTCTTTTCAATATATTATTGTGCAATATGCTATACGCTACTTTAAAAAAAAAAAATCATTTTCAAACCTAAGGGCTATGGCCATTCAGTGATGCCTACATATATAATATGTAAAACAATTTGGGATTCTGAAGGATGAAAGGGTATATACATATATGGAAATGATTACCGTTATTATAAACAAAATATGCATAGAAACCATGACAGTCTCCACTGGAGCACAGTTGCCTTCACATATTAATTTATCAGAGGTTACATTATTATTTGAACTAGATGCCCACATAGGGGAGCAAGGAGTAGTAAGGCAAGGAGCCTGTGTTCCTGCATGGGCAACATGAAATTAAAATATGGATACACAGGGGAGCTGGAAAAACTGGATCAAAATGACACATTTTGATTTTTCTTTCCAGAACTGTTTTCTATTTTTTTCCAACCAAAACAGCTCAGTGAAATGTTCCAGTTGACTCAAATCTGCATTTTTTGGAAAATTATACTTCGCCAAAAACTTCTAAGCAGCTCTAGTCTCTCTCAGGCTCACCCCTTTTTTGGCACTGGGCACATGTACACAAGCACTTTAATGCGCATTAGCCTATTTTAATACACATTAAAGCATTACAAATCACTGTGCTCTTTGGCTACTGTGCATTAAAATAGACTAATGCACATTTCTCTAGTACCTCATAATGGAGGTACTAGATATAAAGCACACTGCCTAAAGTGCATGCACATTAATGAGTGTGTAGACACTCCCCCTTTCTTTTACCTCCTCCTAACCTACCTCTATACAATTTAGGACATGCGGAAAATAATTTGTCCAATTAAAAATGCATAAGTATAGTTAACAGGTAATGCATAACTGCAAGTACAGATACTGAATACTAGGGTAAACTACTGCACTCATAAAACATGTACTGGAATCTTTAATGATTACAATTTGGCAAGACCCTCATTTCACCTCTCATATGAAAGCTGGAGTTTCTTATGATGATGGATTGTACTGAAACTGCAATAACAACACAAGGGATATCCACATCAGGATTCAGGAATTACTAAAACTAGTTTAGACCAAGAGGTTTTTTTATGCTTTGGAATACAATGAAAACTATTCATGAGTAACCACTATACAATTGTTGTTGAAACTGAAACTGCGTTTGTTAGGTAGATTAATTTAAATAATTTTCATGCTGAAAGTTTTAAATTCTATCTCCCTAACAACTTCTCTTTTACAGTATAACATTTTTTCCAGGTTTAAGCTATTTTTCATTAAAGAATTTAGTTTTCTGAGCAGTGTATAGGGAATTAGAGGAGATACAGTTCCTGTCAGCAACAACTATACTTCTTAATAGTAAATATTTCATTGGCATGTTTTGCAAAAAATAGCCACCAGATACTAACCATAACTCCATAAGCCTCAAAGAAAAGGACAGTCTATCTTTTCCATTCATGACTGGTTGGTATAATTATATAAAGAATTAAGGTAAAAATGCATCATAAAAGGGCAGGGAAACATATTGATCAAAATATAGGGACAAAATTTGTCAGTCACCTTTCCTAGTAAAGATGAATTCTTCTAAACATTTTTATCTACTTAATATATGACTTATCTAAAGCACTCTTGATTTGATAACCATAAATATTTTAAGTTCATTATGGGGACTGTTTGAGACAACAAGAAATTTAATTGTTTGTAGTTTTTTCTAAGTTGATAGAGTAGAAAAAAAAAAGAACTTCAGCTTTTAAAACTGAAGAGACCCCATGGAGTTGTGATGGAGCAAGGATCCCATGGAGCTAGTGATGCCAGCTTGTATGCTACATTTGTCACCTTCTCATAATTTCACAGTAGCTAGGGTCAGGAGGGACCTGAACAGATCATCTAACCTGACCCCCGGCCACAGGTAGGAATGAATGCTGGGTTCACAAGACCCCAGACAGGTGATCATCCAACCTCCTCTTGAATTTGCCCAAGGTAGGGGCGAGGACCACTTCCCTGGGAAGTTGGTTCTCTTTCAACTGTTCCCTCAGTTTACTCCCTCTATGTACCATTTTCTCTCAATATGGAATATCCGTCCTGAGCTAAAATACAAGGTTACTGCTCCCTTCTCATTCAAATCTCTTCCTAAGACAAATTTCAGCCATGATGCATGCAAGAATGGTACATATGCAATATAACAAAATACATTTTTTGTGCCGCAATGAGCACTGGCCTGTTTTGAATAACCATGCAATCTTTGTGATGTACCCCAGGGGTGCTCAAACCCCAGCCTAAGGGCCAGAACTAGCCCCTAGAGCTGTATCATCTGGTCCATGGGGCTCCCAACGGGTCCAAAAATTTGGTGACAAGGGAACAGTAGCAGCATTAATTTCTGCTTCCATGCTGCCAAATTTCCAGACCCATGGGGAGAACCAGGGACTGGATAGTGTGGCCCTGCACAGTAGATCAGGTGCACAGGGCCAGCTAAGGCAGTGCAGGGCCCAAACCACACAAGCAGGGATGGGCCGAGGAAGCACAGGGTCTGATCTAGGCATACAGGGACTGATTTACTCCACAAACCAGCTCTGCACCACTCATCTAACCTGCAGGGCCAAAAGGCTGAGCACTACCAATGTATGCTGTCTTCTATGACTATGTTCTGTCTTCTTTTTCCCTTACTATTGCTTTGTTAGCGCATCATTTGTCAAGTTTAAATTTTAGTGGAGTAAATTTCATGTCTCTCTCACATCTCTCTACCACATTGCTATTTAGCATGCCTATCTAGATATCTAACTAGATATCAATCATATATAGCATATAAGACAGAAACAGATAAGTAATATTCAGGTTAACTTGCTTCAATTCTTTTCACTATATTACATGTCATGTGAAACAATACGTTGTGGGCATGTCTACATGAGACACTGACTGTCCAGTCATTACTGCCCAGTCATTTAGTACTTGTATAAACTACTGCACAGTAGTGTTATGTCATGGTTTTTGCCATGCAAGGCTACTGTGCAGTAGTATCAGGCTACTGAGCAGTCAGCATCTTGTGTAGATGCAGCTGGTGTGCATCTAAAACCCAAGAACTTGGATTCACTTATTAACATGCCTTAAGACCACCATCTGTCATTATTTATTTATTATGCGATGTTAATTAGCTAATCACAATCCACTCTTCAGTGCAGCAGTAAAAAACAACAAGATTAAAATAGATGACGCTTAAACAAGTATGGTAAAAAAGCTATAAACAAATATACTATTTTGGCATTTAACCGTGATAACAGAACTCAACAGTTTCTCTACAGTTTCAACAAAAGCAATCAGAACACTGCTGGGAAGATTAGTCTCCTAGCCTTTTGACCATGTCACCCTTCTCTTTGCCCTTCTCTACTAGCTCCTTTTTCTCTGTCAGACACATAAGCTTTTCAGCCTTCAATTACAAGGCCCTTCATGGCTAAAAAACACTCTATATAGCATTGCTCATTCACTACTGAGATGTCAAAACTCCAGTCACAAATGGGCCAGAAATGCCAACCTCTATAACCTTCCTGTTACGTTTTCAAACAAGCAGCTTTGTGTTTCTCCCATCCTACTGTTTATATTTGAGTTCCCTGTAAACACCTTCTGTAAACACCCTCTTAAAATACTCCCTAAAACTCTCCTTGGCAATGATGCCTCCCAAAAGGGCTGAGAATATCTGGGTTCCTGCTTTTCAGATAATAATGTTCATCATGCCAATTAATATTTTTTATCATTTCCTTATATTTCATTTATGCATTTGTGCTCTCTTGCCCTGTACATAGATTATAAACACTTTGGAGCAGAGATTGTCTTTTGATTCTGTGTTTGTGCAGCATGAAGCACAAAAAGATCCTGGTTCACGACCCCATGAACCAATACAGCAATATAGACACTACAGTAACCTAAGTAAAAAACAGAAGAAAACAAAGCTGCAGACTGTAAAGTGACAGCAACTCCTTTTGAATAAGTGTGCCTATTCAACCACTCCCCCAGCTCTGCTACACAAGGGCACTTGGGTTGGGTTTTAGGAATCTGTGCCTGATCCTGTTTTTCTGTAAAATTCCATTAGGTCTATGTTGTCTTCTAGAGTTTATAACTTGGTTTCTGACAGTAGCACTAAAGGCAAAGCCAAACTCCAGCCAGTTCCACTTGTACAGGAACAGGGCCTGAAACAGAAACCTGGGACACACTTTACTGTAACCTACATCTTTGACGTTCCTTGCCACCGAGCAGAGCAAAAAAAAAAACGCCAGAAAAATCTAGGGAAAAAAACTGTGTAAGACCTTGAGCACTGATTTTTGTTCCCATGGAAAACATTTAAAGGATGTTTCAGAATCTGTCCCACTGGGAAGGGCTGTTTGTAATTAACATGTTGAGTTAACTGACTGGGTCCAATGCAAGGACAGAATGCACACACAGTAACTGAAGTGCTAGTTTGAGACTTTTTTGTATAAAATGGTGACTTTCCTCCACCGTGCAAGGTCTGTGCAGCATGTCTGGTGTCTGCAGAGTTCCTTCCATGCACTCCATGTCCATATCAGGATAACAGTGTGAGGTGAGAGAGGCCGCACAGCCTGCATGGAGCTGCTTATTCTCCCTACTGTGAAGATGGAAAGAGTTCTGGCTTCCTTTTTCCTCCAGCAATCCAGCTAGCACAGCTGAACTGCCTGCTTGGGGAAGTAACTGGGCTAAGCATAAAGCTTACACAGATTACTTAGTCTTCTAAGTAAAAATCTGGCTCTCAGTCTGCACCTGGAACTGTGCAACTACATCCTGCTCCTTGTTTAGGGCTTATGACAAAGACAATACCAACATTCTGAGTTTTAGAGCTTGGGAGGCAGTAAGCAAGAAGAAAAACATGCAAAAAAAAAAAAAAAAAAAAAAGCATTCATTTTGTATGGTCTTTGATAAATTAGCCTTTCAAGGATCTCTTATCCTATAAATACCAAACAACAAAACTGCATAAAAAGTTGCATCGTTTCATATAGATAGTGTTTGCTCATATAGGAAAGCTAATCCCATCCTTCCCCTCATGTTTTATTACTGGACAGGCAAATATCACCCAGAGATAATCCATGTTAAAAGCACATGCTGTCACTCAATGAACCAGTGTGCTGGAACTGATAAATGTCTTATAAACAAAGAATGTGTCTTAGGCCAGATCCCAAACAAACCCTCTACACTATTTGCCTGGAATGTGTTCCTATATGCATCATCCTAAACTCCTAAATACATAACTAAGATTCTTTACGTTCAAGTTGTGACACACAATATATAGTCAAATATACTATCCATTTCAGTTTATTCAAATCTGTCAGACTCATATCAAGATTCATGTTGTCAACTTTTTCTTGAGCCTTATTCCTGAATGGTCTTGGTTCCTCTAGTGGCACATATCGTAAAGCATTTGTCTGAAATTCACAGAGCAACACTTCATAGATCTAAAACAAGTAATTTAGTTAGTAATAAAATTAAGGAAGAATGATTTATTTATACAAGTAAAACTATACACATTTTACCTTTAAAACCTGCTACCATCACACACAGGCGAACAAGCCTGTGTGAAAAGTCACATGTGTAATGTAAAGATGATATCATCCAATTCAACTCAGACTGCTAATTCTACATTGTAAATACCTGTTTTATAAAACCAACTGACTGAGTAGTCAGTATTTTTTTTAAATCAGGCACTCAGAAAGCTGGGAACCTACTATCTGAATATACCATCCACTTTTTTTTAATCTACCCATTTTTGTTTAGCCTAGGATAGCAGAGTTAAGGTAGAAATAGCCACTCTATTCTAATAATAGTTCATAAAAGGACAGCTGATGAAGCTGTGTGGTAAATCAGCTGCTGTTGCCTTAGTCACAGGAATATTACTCAACATGAGTATGACCAACTAGTTCAGGCCTCACATGTCAAAGATAAATTAAAATGATTCAAAATATTTACACACCTAGGTAGAAAAAATTACCAAAAAACTATGAAAGATAAAATGTAAATTTAAAATAAATTTACAAAACCACACACGCACCGAATTTTCTTCTTCTTCTTCCAGTTCCCTCTGCTGTTCCTCATGTCGTTTTGCCTTGATCTCCATAGCTTCTGTGATCAGGTCTCTCAAAATTGAGACTGGCTTGGCATTCTTAATAAATGTGTGCTAGAAAACCGAGATATTATACAATATGAATATATTATACTCTTCAGCTACAGGATAATTAAAAGTAACAGATGTTAAAAGTAACAGGTCATTCAACATCACAGACTTCAGTGATAAATACTTTTCACATCTCACAGTAATTAAAATCGAGGTTAAGGGAACAGACAACCTCTTTTAGTTGCTTTGCAACTAATAAGATTTTCCTTTTTTTATTTACTTGAGTTTTTTAAACATCATCCATGGGAAAATGTAACCATATAACACAACTGCTTTATAGTTAAGGGTATAATTGTCCAAAGGAAATGTGCATTAGGTTGTAAATAAACAGTGGTGATTGTCTGACATAGAAAAACAAACTTTTTCAGATATTCAGTTACAACATTTAATTAATCTTAACAAAATGACAGCATAAATTAGTGGTCAGAAGCAGAGCAACTATTGCTGTTACTTACTTCAAGAAATCTGTATTTTAATATGTCATGAATCATTTAATCATCTGCAATGCTAGAATTTGAAACAAGCAAAAAAAAGCAGAACTACATTTTAGCTGGCCGGTTTAAAATAAAACCTAAAACCATTTAAAATATCATTTACCTGTTTCTTACAATTCAGTGTATGCATGTTGCTCTCAATTAAACACCTGCTGTCAGAAAATTCTGACTTATCTATTAAGAGTTTCTATGAAATTTCTAATAAATCTATCTTCAATTCAGAGACTGGCAAAGGAATAAATTATTACCCTAAATGAAAAATGATGATGTTAAAAAATGATCACTTGCAGGCAGAGTTTCAGCCTGCAAGGGGCTGCTTGGGGTTGGCGGGGAGTGCAATGGGAGGTAGGGGGCACCACATGCATGTGCACACGCACACATGCATGTGGCAGCCAGGCAGCATGGAGAACAGCTCCTACAGCTCCCTCCAGGTAAATCTATGTGGGGAGGTGGTGGAGGGGAGCAGACTGAGGCCCCCATGGTGAGGGAGGCAGTAGAGTAGAGTAGGGTAGGACAGGACAGAGCTGGGGCTAGGGGCACTGCCCAGCTGGGGCAGTGTGTGGCCAGGGCAGGAATGTGCGGCCACAAGGCCTGGCCAGGGAGCAGGATGGAGTCACAGAGGGTTCATCTGGGGGTGAGGGGTGGGGGGGTTGGCTCCCCACCACATGCACTCCTGGGGAGGAATGAATGGGGGAGCAAATCACCCCCAGATTTGTGCACAGGGCAGAGACAGATGTGAACTGCCCGCTGCGGGCTCAGGGCTCCCCACCCTACTGCCCTTCCCCCAGAGACTTCCGCAGCAGAGCGGGGCGGGAAGGCTCAGTGCCACTGCCAGGAGCCCCACGCTGGCCGCACTGCCATACAGAGGCACCCCTATGCCTGCCTGGTAGCAGCGGGGAGCATAACTCCATGCCATTGCTGCTGCTGGGCAGGTAGGGGGTATCTCGCCAAAGCGGCATGGCCAGTGTAGGGCTCCCAGCAGTGGCACCAAGCCTTCCTGCCCGCTGGTGCTGCGTCCCGGCTGCTGGGCCGTGGAGGCCCCAGGGGGAGGGCAGCAGGGTGGGGAACCCCAAGCCCACAGCATACAGCCCGTATCCATGCCCCACCATGGGCTCCACTCTGGCTGTGCTGCCCACAGGGTGGGGGGGAAAAGAAGCTAGGCTCTGTGCTCCTGTCCTCTCCTGTGGGCAGCAGCTGGGGCTCGGGCACTGCTGGGTGGGGGGCAAGAGTCTGTGGGCCCTGGTCCTGTAGCCCTGGCAGCTGGGGGCCCCCTGAGCTGTGGGGTTCAGCCCACATAACACATTGAGAGCTGTGAGTTGTGGCCCACTACAACAAATAGGTTGAGAACTACTGCTTAGAGTATTAGTGTTAAAATTAATTCCTTTCAACAATGCCCTCTGTGGGCTCGAGGGCTCCCTGCCCTGCTGCCCTCTCCCCGAGAAACAATGATTTTGTTTTTCTTCTCAAATTTGCCGCAGCAATTGCTGGCTCTCCCTGAGGCACTGCAGGCAATTTCAGTGAAACAACTTTATTATTTTACAGACCCCAAACCCTAATGTATAAAATATAAAATAGCAAACATTTTTCGTCCACTCTAACTGCCTGGCAGATTCTAAGGGCTTCCATCTGATATCAGATGCTTCAATGCAGAATAGATACATAAATAAATCTTTGCTGAGTCTCTCTGTGGTAAAATCAGGTCTATCCGATCTAGAAGTACGATAGGGATTGCAGCATTCCTCTCAAAGAGGAGGAATATGGACATATAAGATCCTATAGGGAAATTACAGGAACACTCTTGTTACTAGGTCAAGTCCATTTGCCAATGTCACCCGTGTGAGACACACGTCTGGCAGAGCTCTGAAGACAGAGTAAGATTGAGATAATTTTCCATGGTCCTATAGGCCATCAATCTCCCTTTAATTTAACGGGACTAAAACAAACATTAAACCATTCAGACATGCCTGGAATCCAGGCAACTTCAAGCAATGCTACCTTTAACATTAGCAAGACTACTGCCTCTTTTTGACCCTACTGTCAGTTATCTGTCACAGCTTATATTCTTCTCACACCATTAGACAAAAGTGTGTAAGACTAAGGTGTAAGTGGATGGGCCTTGTGTGTTTAACTGACAAAACAAGAGCTAGTGCAAAGAAATAGTATAGGTGTTTACTATGAAGAACCATACCTAAAAATGATTTAACTTTGGGGATTGGTAAAAGAAACCTACAAAAGAGGTACAGAAGCTAGTGTACAAATGGACACTTAGCAGGAAAGGGAGAAGAGATAAAAAAGACAATGAGGCCATAACAGGATTTATCCCTGGTTCCTACAGGTTTACAAAGATCCGCCTCGCTCAACAAAAGCGGAGAGGTGGCATTTCTGTAGGAGCTTCAATACCAACCTGTAGGAGTTGTGTTGCAGTAGCTCTCTGCTCCGGATTCTTCACTAAACATTTCTTCACAAAATCAGTGAACTCATCAGACCACAGCTCCGGCTTCCGGAATGTTGGAGGTGGATTTGTGGGAATCATAAAAATAGCCTAGTATTTAAAAAATGGAGGACACATTTTAACTAGTATAAGATTTCCAGCATGAGTGAAATTCAGGAAATAAATCCATCTGTTACTAATGTACATATTTCCCATTAGATTACCTCTACTTAAACTGTACCCCATTGAGCACATCATTCTTTATTTTATCTATTACTGTTTATCAGTCTCAAGAGAAGATTTTGTTCTTTCTGAAAAACTTGGCAGAAGTAAGGGTATTTTCTGGTTAAATAGACATATCTAAAAATGCTGCCGATTGAAAGTCAAATCCACTTGTCACATCTTAACTTAATTTCAATTTTATAAAACAATTGCTAGAGGTTAGTAAGAGTCTGATTTGCTTCTGCATGGTTACATACTCAGGTGTAACTTAAAGCTATATTTATGCCAATGAGATTGAAAATTAACTCTAAAAATCTTTAACAAGAGGCTGAACACTACTAACAAAGGTCTTTTAGATATTACAAAAATGGCAGTATTTTCCTCTTTGTACTACTTTGCTGAAAACCACATAGAGAAATTCTCCAGGAAGGAAAAAAAATCACAGTATATAATTCACAGATTGACTGGAAGGGACTGGAAGGGACCTCACAAGATCATAGGGCCCAGCCGCCCCACTCTAGGCAAGAAAACAACTGAGGTCTGGTGACACCAGCGAGGTGACCGTCCAATCTCCTCTTGAAGATTTCCAGGGTAGGTGACTGCACCACCACTGGAGGGAGCCTATTCCACAGTCTGGACACCCTGACTGTGAAGAAGTTTTTCCTAGTGTCAAGCCTGATACAGTCTTCCAGGAGTTTGTGGCCATTACTCCTAGTTTTCCCCACAGATGCCCTGGTGAACAGTTGTTTGCTGAGCCCTTGATGTATTCCCTTAATATAGTGGTAAGCTGCTCCCAAGTCCCCTCTCGGCCTTCTCTTTTTTAGGCTGAAGAGACCCAAGTCCCTCAGCCTTTCCTCGTATGGCTTGCCTTGCAAGTCTCTGATCATATGGATGGCTCTTGTCTGGGCACTCTCAAGCTTTTCCACGTCCCTGTTGAATTGCGGCACCCAGAACTGGATGCAAGACTGCAGCTGTGGTCTCACCAATGATGAGTAAAGTGGGTGAATCACTTCTTTGGTTTTGTTTGAGATGCATCAGTTAATGCATGCCAGAGTATTGTTTGCCCTGCTGGCTACAGCATTGCACTAATGGCTTGTGCTCATACTATGGTCTACTATGGTCTATCATTACCCTGAGTCCTTTTCAGTTGTGGTGCTAGTCAGTTTGGTAACACCAAGCCTGTAAGTATGTTGCAGATGGAGCACTTTACACTTCTCAGTGTTGAACTTCATCTGGCTCTGATCCACCCAACTTGCCAGCCTGTCTAGGTCCACCTGTATCTGCAGCCTATTTTTAAGTGTGACCACACTCCCCCATAACTTGGTGTTGTCTACAAACTTGGCCAGGGAGCTCTTCACCCCCACATCCAAATCATTGATAAAGATGTTGAAAAGCACTGGACTAAGCACGGACCCCTGAGGGACACCACTGGCATCTCACCCGGAAAACATCTATGAATCTATGAGAACTCTCTGGGTCCTACCCCACAGTCAGCTCCCTACCCACCTAACTGTTGAGCAGTTAAGCCCACAATCCTCCAATTTTCCCATGAGAACATCATGGGATACCAGATCAAAGATCATATTCCAAAACTGTGTCCATTTAAGTCAATGAGAAATATGTCATTATTTTTCATGGCATCTTATTTTAGCCTAACTGAGGACGAAAAATGAGGGATAATGCAGGGGTGGGCAAAATGGTAGATACAGCCAGCAGACGGACTCCATTTCCCAGCAGCCCCTGCCTGAGTTGCTCCAGCGGGTCTCCATGGAGACCCCAGGAGTGGCAGGGCTGTGACAGCATAGGGCCAGTGTCTCCATGGAGACCAGCCTGAGAGGCTTGTTGGCAGGGTGCACGACTGGGTGGGGGGGCTGCTCTGGGGCCTGGGTCAGAGCTGAGGCCAGGATCTTGCAGCAATGACAGTGCAGGCCAGAGCCAGGGCAGAGCCATGATCCACTGCCTGCAAACCCCTGGGGCACCAGATCACGGCTCTGCCCGGGCTTCAGCCTGCACTGTCACTACTGCAAGATCCCGGACCCAGCCCTGGAGCAGCCCTGGATCCCCACCCAGCCACATAACCTGCAGCTCAGGCTGGTCTCCATGGAGACGCTGGCCCCCTTCTGCCCCGCTACTCCAAGGATCTCCATAGAGACCTGCCAGAATGACACAGGCAGAGGCTGATGGGAAATGGAGTCCACTGCAGGCCTAATCCAGTCCACAGGCCAGACTTTGTCCACCCCTAGGATAATGCCAGCCTTCCCAAATATCAAGTGTGAAATATAAGCCAAATAAGTAACAGGAATAAACAAGTTTTTAACCAATGAACTACCACATGATAGAAATACACATTTCATCAGTTGCTTCGTAAGATTATTATTTTTCCCAAAGAGAAAGCATGAAAGTAACAAAAACACATGGCTTACTCATTCTCCCCTTCATTTTTTCCTACATTCTACAATGCAAAACTAACAAAAATATAAGGTTATAATCTGAAGCATTGAAAGAGACAGAGACATTAATTTAAAATTTGCCCCATAACCTGTGAACATATTTTGACTGCCTATTGAACTGAGTTGTATTGTTCAAAAACCCCTCTCTAAAATTATGAAAGTTGAATAACGTAAAACCTGTTTATTATAATTTTCATTAAACATTTTTAGAGCCACATAATCTATTTCAATTCAAATACTTTCTTTTTTCTATAAATTTGTTCCTACAGTAATATCCATTACGTAGGAAGGGAGGTAAGGGCGCAAAAAAGCCCCCTTGGCTGAACAGGGAACTCTACGAGAGTCTGGGGGCAAAGAAAGAGATGTATAGGCAATGGAAGCAGGGAGCAGCCACCAAGGAGGAGTATATATCTCCCTGGCGCGCTATTGCAGGGAATCAGCTAGACAGGCCAAGGTGGGGCTTGAGCTCAGGCTGGTTTCAACAATCAAGGACAATAAAAAGTCCTTCTTCAGGTATATAGCAGGCAAAAGGAAATCTCAGAGCAACATAGGGCCCCTGCAGGACAAATCAGAACAGTTGGTGGTTGACGTGGGGAAAAAAGCAGAGCTCTTCAATGAGTTCTTTGCTCCAGTATTTCTAAGTACCGACCAAGCCAATTCCCTCACCTCAATCATTGATGGATGTCCACGTGGCACCAGTCCACCTACGGTTAGTTCTGAAATAGTTAAGGAGCTCCTGGAGGAGCTGGATAGGTACAAGTCAAGAGGCCCGGATGACCTCCATCTGCGGCTGCTGAAAGAATTGGCCAGTGTCATAGCTGAGCTGCTGGCACAGGTGTTCAAGCACTCATGGTGCTCCGGCCAGGTCCCTGAGGACTGGAGAAGGGCCAATGAGGTACCCATTTTCAAGAAAGGGAGAAGGGATGAGCCAGGTAACTTTAGACCAGTCAGTCTTACCTCTATTCCTGGGAAAATGCTAGAGAAAATAATCAAAGAACACATTTGTGCAGGCCCAGCAGGGGAAACAATGCTGAGGGGAAACAGCATGGGTTTGTCACAGGTAGATCCTGCCTGACAAACCTTGTAGCCTTCTATGACCAGATCACACACTGCCTGGATGTGGGAGCCGAGGCTAATGCCATCTTCCTGGACTTTAGGAAGGCCTTCAACACAGTTTTGCACCCTATCCTCATTGGGAAGCTAGCAGACTGTGGAGTGGA
>NW_005842883.1:116161-116639 GCF_000455745.1 Alligator sinensis
GGCTGGGGTCATCTGACCTCAGTCCTCTTTCCTGCCAGGGGCAGGGGGTCAGACATGATGATCCACTGTGGTCCCTTCCGACTCTATGATCTATGAATCTATGAATCTCTGGCCACTAAGTTTAATAAAATGAAGTCTCCTGTGATAACTCTTGCCGCCGAGAGCCGCGGCGCGGGGTTCGGGGCCTTAGGAGCCCTAGTCGGCGGGCGGGTACTTGTGATGCTTGGAGTGGAATCAGGTACTCAAGCGTTTTGATTAAACAAAAAGGTTGTTTACTTACACTGCTCGTACAGTGCAGGCCAGAAGCTTGCTTCGATTACAGTTAAAAAACTTGGATCGGGCAGAAATTACAAAGTTCGTTGGTCGGTCTGCAAATGTGTTCGGGGTGTTCGGGCCGGCAGTCGTCTTACGTCTCGGGTGGGGGTGTGCTAGGCCCCCTTGGGTCGGTGACGGGGAGTCCTTAGTGGTTGATCAGGCC
>NW_005842883.1:116847-119512 GCF_000455745.1 Alligator sinensis
TTTTTCTAAACTGTAATTTTCCACTACTGTAGCATTTGGTTACTGGGTTCAGGCATAGCGGAATTTTCCTCCATGACCTAGTTACTGCCACCAGAATGATTGACAGCAAAACTATGCCATATGTATCGAACCCATGGAATTTTCCTCTGTGCTATGTCATTTCTCCTCTGGGCTATACCAATTCTCCTCTGGCCTATACCAATTCTCCTCTGTGCTATAGGCATCTAATTAATGGGTTCTGTCAATAACAAAATACGTTCTTTGAGAGGAGAGACTGCTCTCCAAGGTTTCACCAATAGGTCTCACCAGCTTTTGAACTGAGATGCCAAAAGTTTTAAACTGACTGTTTGCAATGATGGGTTAACTATTGGTATAAATGAAGTACTTCTGCTATCAGGAGCAGCAGCCCTTCAATATGAGGATGACAGTCATCCAGTAAATATGGAAGTCATAAGTAAATCTGCAGATGACTGAGGCGGCCAATCCAAGATCCACATGTTCAACTGCAGACATGGAAATGGTTCTGGGAGGAAGGAGTAGATCCTGGCAATTCTGGGTCACAGCTTTTTAGTTCAGCCTCTTTTCTATAACCCTGCCTAATGAGACAAGTTTGCTCAAAATACCTTGTAGTACCTCGTGGCACTACTGGGGATAATTCAGTGATTGGGTCTCCCAAATATTTACGTTAATACTGCATTTCTTCAAATTGGCCTTTAAGGTTGAATCTCTTCTTCTATTCACCTCTAGAGCGGTGACCACTGGTGAGCTGGGAATATAGAACCTGTTTTGGGAGCTGGTTGTCAGGCATCCTTAAGACTTATTCTGTCCAAAAGAGTTAGTACCATATAAATATGCCTTCAATGCTGGCAGTATTTCCTTGAGCCAGAATGCTGGCAGTTGTTCTTCTGTCCTTCAGATTGATGTGGAGGATTTTCTGAAGACATCCAATAGTATTGACAACAACAGCCTGCTAGATGGTAGGTTTGGTTTGGGGCCTGATGTCATGATCACTGAAGACAATTTCAGAGAGGTCCAAAAGCAGCACTGGAAGATTTTATCTGGTATTGAATATTATTGGATAAGTTTATTTTTTGGAAGAGGTGGCTACTCAGGTTGAGGAAATGCTCAACTGTCTCCAAACATTGACCTCTAATTGTAACACATGGACAAGCAACACCTCCACTGCTGGTTTTTAATATGCTGATGACTGCGTTGTATGAGCTCACTCAATTGAAGAGTTCCAGGTCACTTACCAAGATACTCCTGCTATAAAGCACTGGATGACAAACTTAGTTGTTTCTGTCCTTGAAGGTAATGATCTCTTTTGAACTTTGAACTGCCGAGCTGTAGCCTTATCTTCAGATAATCTTAAACTTAACATATCAGTTCTGCAGTAGCTATTAGAAACACAAGGGCAAAATGGCCTATTGTAACTACTGTTTGCATAGTGTCATCATAAATAAACCAAAAATGTGTATCTTCTTTTTGATAAGAAACGTTGAACTATGACAAAAATTAAATACATAAGCCATCATATGCAGAGGAATATTCTAAGGATGTTGCTTATTTTTTTTACTTCCCTTTTAAAGATTAGTTTAGGAAAAAGGCAGAGTAGATTTGCATCTTATAGACTAACCTAATCAGAGACGCTTTCATAAGCAGCAGTGTATTTCATCATTACTGATTAAGTTAGTCTGTAAGGTGCAGCACTTCAAAGAAAAATATAGACCACTTATTTAAGTGTTTTAACTTATATTTAGGAACTAAATCATAGGCTTCGGGGGGGGGGGGTTATCTGGCATATGGTTTCTTCAATATTAGTCTGCAAAACAATTTTAGATATGCAACTCAAATGTTGCCAGTTATTACTACATAAAAAAGTGAAATTAACATTCTAATTGAACCCCATCTCAATGAAGGACTCAATAACTAAGAGTCAGTAAATTATTTTGCTAAAGAAAGGAACAAGATGCTTAGGCAGACACAATTTATATATATATTTCAAAGAAAAGCAATATAGTTTTATCTTATCTTGAAAACCATTTTGATAGAAGAATGTTAATGTTCAGAAAGATAAGCTTCCTAACTTGCTTGCTTCTAAACAACATATTGCTTAACTATATAGTTTACGATAGGATCATATAAAAATGATTTTTTTCCCTAAACTTCAGTTCAAACAGTTGGCCACTTCCTTCCACATCTCCCAGCTTTCTTCTGGTTCTTGTCTCATCTGACTTCTTCATCAGAGGTCCCATCACTTCCTGTTGCTATATGCCCTAACACAATCTTCAATTTTCTTCACATCTTCTCGTCATCTCTTTCAGCCAACCTATAGTTTTAATTAGCATCTTCATGCAGAGGAGTCTCAAATCTATATCCAGGATGTAGATCAAAGATAAATCCAAGTAATTTACCATATTTACTGGAATGTAAATGACCCTGAACATGAGACAACTCCCCAATAATTAGATTATATATATGAAAAAGTTATAAATGTGTTATAATTGTCCAGGTACAGAATCTAATTATTGGAGCTTTGCCTTCATGCATCTCCCTCCCACTGCTACAGCAGGGAAAATAAATCTGGGGGGCGGGGATCAAGCAGTCCCCTTGCTCTTGGCACCCCCTGAAATTCTTTCCCTCCTCCCCACTGTCAGACCCCGCT
>NW_005842883.1:119543-123795 GCF_000455745.1 Alligator sinensis
TCTTCCTGAGCAAATCGAAATGAGAGGCAAAATTTGTATATAGGCAAGTTACTACAGGTACCCACAGACTTAGTTCAGAGAGAACTGATCCAGTTTACCTCTTCTGAAACTGCTGTAAGTATTAGCACAGATACTCTATAAACACGCTTCTGAACAGCACTTTTGTACCTGCCTACATACTAGGGGTGAGCAAAAGATGGCCCACCAGAAGATGTCATCTGGCCCACGGGCAGGTGCCTATGAGTTCATTGTATCCAGCCCAGCCCCAGGCTGTCCCTGCTGTGCTTGCATGAGGCCAAGCCCTGCTTACTCCCACAGGGGCAGCGCACACTGAGCTCCCACCCTAGTCCACGGGACAGCCCTGACCCCAGCCCCACAGGTAGGGAAGCGGCAGTGGGTGGGGGAGGGGCAGCAGGGGAGGGAAGTGCCGGGGGAGGGAAGTGGCAGCAGAAGGCGGGCGGAGGGAGTGAAGGGGAGGGGATTCGGCAAGTGGACAGGAAGGTAGGGAAGTGGCAGGGGAAAGGCAGCAGCAGTGGAGGGCAGGGGTGGGGAAACTGGCGACCTTGGTGGCAGCGGGTGGGAGCAAAGTGGCAGCTGGGCAGAAGTGTGGGGCCCACACCAGTGCCCCAGTGCTGGGACCAGAGGAGACCCAGGGTGTGGCGGTAGGAGTGTGGAGCCTGGGCCAGTGGGGGCGTGGGGTCCACCTGGCTTCATCGTGTGGGGCTTGCATGCAGTTCCCTGGTTCTCCACCTGAGCCACATGCCTGTGGGGGCAGTTCCCTGGTTCTCTGCATAAGCCGCATACCTGTGGGGGCAGCCCCATTTGATGGACCTGGGAGCCCAACCCCCCTCACTGCTATACACAGGTCATGGGGAACAGTGGGGAGCTCAGCACTATGGAGCCAGGCTGGCTCCACCCCTCTCCCTGATGCCCCAGCTAAGCCCCATGATCTGCATTCCTCTTTTCGTCATGCAGGGTTCTCCGCAGCGGCATGGAACACAGGCATGTGCACCCCATGCAATGGAGCCGGTGGCCCAGCCACATTCAGTCCTGGGGATCACCAAGACAAGGTGCTGACAGGGGGCTCTACTTGCTGCTGGGTTGTGCACAATGGAAGGGCATGTTTGTAGGGGGGCCCCCCATACCCTCCCCACCATACACACCCACAGACCCCAAAACCCCATACTCACCCAGACATCCCCACAAACTCCCCATACCTACACCCCTACATCCACACACAGGTCCACACCCTGCACAGCCCCCCCACATAAGCACACCCACAGTCCCCCCACAAACCCCATGCCCACCCACCCCATACCTCCCCACAAACCCCACACACATCCCCACCTCTCCTATCCTCCCCCCACACACACACCCCCACAGCCCACCACAAACCCCACACCCTCACTCTACAATATACAATATACATCATTTTGAGCTATTATGCAATCACTTCTATATACATGACACAAACACACAAATTCAGACAAAAATATTTTTTGAAATAAAATTAAAATACGTTATTTTAGATGTTTGATTTTTAGTATATAATTTGGGGTTTTTGTGGTTCCAAGATGGCAAACCCCCTTCCCAAAAGGAGTACTTCTGAATTCAAGGGGGGGGACTTCCAGTGGCAAGGGTCAGGGGTTAGGGGTGGGATGTCCAGTCCCAAGACGGTGACCAGGAGGGCACCTGTCAAGGGGCAAAGCTACCCTTGCAGCCCTCAGCAACTCACCAAAACTCGTTAAGCAGCCCTCCAGCTGAAAAAATTGCCATCCCCTGCTATATATAGTGCAATTTATTTTTTTTTGCAAAAATATATTTCTAGATAGATAGAGAGATAGACACCTGTATTTTCACAGCCCTGTCTCATGACCAGTCCGGCTCGCTTGACAGGCCCTGGCATATATACACCTTTACAACATCAAATTCCCATTACAATAAGTGCCCTGACATACCTGTCTATATCTCTTTACCCATTACAATCATGCTGGACTGCCTCCATTCCCTCGGTCCTCTGCTCTTCTTCCCATCCCCCAACCTGTCCATTCCCCCCCCTCAGTCCTTAGGCCATGTTGGTGGTGGCAGCATCTTCTCCTCTGTTTTCCTCACTGCTCACTCCTTTTTTGTCACTGTCACTGCCTTCCTCCTCATCATCATTACTTCCTTGGGGGACTTGTTCTTGAACAGCCTGTGCCAATTGCTTCTCTTCCAGATGATTTCTGCCATTTCCTCACCATTGTCTTCCACCATCAGGTAGTATACCTGCAGTTCACTCAATCTCATTCACACAGTCCTTGACTGAGAGGTTTGTGTGCCTATACACAAGTAGGGTCCTGATCTTCCATAGGGCACTCCTGATGCTGGAGACATACTGAAAGAAGTGGGCTGATAGTCGCCCCTGCTGCTTGGTCAGGTGCCCATACAACACTGCCTCTCTGGTCATGACCTTGAACCCTGTCACCATCTAGGGGAGTAGGCTTACCCTCCTCTACAGCTCCTTAACATATGGGCAGTACTAAAGGAGGTGGTCAGTTGTTTCCACCTTCCTTGGGCAGGGTTTTCTGGGGCAGTTCAGTGGACCTCTCTGCCCTTTGTTTCTCAGTGCCCATATGCAGAGTGCCCGATGGGCTGCCTGCCAGTTCAGATTCCTGTGTTCCTTCTGCAGGTCCCTGTGGAAGATTCATTCCCACACAGCCTTGCTGCTGTTGCTGGAGAGAAGGTCCAGGGTTGATGTTTTGTCCCTTGTTTTTAACACCTCCTGTATCTTACGGTGGCTTTTCAGGGTTGTCAGGCCTTCTTTTTGTAGCTCGTATCTACCCTGGAACTGGTCCAGGACCCTGTAGAACCATGGTAGTTCCCAGGTCCACAGATGCATGTTGGGCAGCGAGTACAGTACACCCATAAGCTTCACAGCACGTTCCCTGCAAAATATTCCACAAAGCAAGCTGTTTTGGAGTCTGCCCCAGTGCCAGGTTGCAAATCTGGCTCTTGTACTTGGTCCAGAGGAACATCCAGACCTCTAGCATTCCTCAGCCTCCAGTCTTTTTGTCTTGTACAACTTGGTCTTCGCAAACCTCTCCCATCTGGTGTCCCAGAAGAAAATGCTATGGATGATTTGCTCTGAAAATGGGGATGACCAATGGAGCTTACAGAAGAACCAGTAGCCACGCTGCCTTCAGAGCACCACATATGTCACGTCATTGCACAGCCACTGGCGGGAATATTTGAACGCTCATGGCGCACGGGCCAAGTCCCGGAGGACTGGAAAAGGGCCAATGTGGTCCCCATTTTCAAGAAGGGGAGGAAGGAGGACCCGGGCAACTATAGGCCAGTCAGTCTCACCTCCATCCTTGGCAAAGTCTTTGAAAAAATTATCAAGGCTCACATTTGCGAGAGCCCAGCAGGACAAATTATGCTGAGGGGAAACCAGCACGGGTTCGTAGCAGGCAGATCGTGCCTGACTAATCTAGCCTCTTTTTATGACCAGGTTACAAAACGCCTGGACGCAGGTGCACGGGTGGATGTCATATACTTAGACTTCAGGAAGGCTTTTGATATGGTATCCCACCCCATACTGGTGAACAAGTTAAGAGGCTGTGACTTGAATGACTACACAGTCCGGTGGGTGGCGAATTGGCTAGAGGGTCGCACAGAGAGAGTCGTGGTGGATGGGTCGGTTTCGACCTGGAAGGGTGTGGGAAGTGGGGTCCCACAGGGTTCAGTCCTTGGACCGATACTCTTTAATGTCTTCATCAGTGACTTGGACGAGGGAGTGAAATGTACTCGGTCCAAGCTTGCAGATGACACAAAGCTATGGGGAGATGTGGACACGCCAGAGGGCAGGGAACAGCTGCAAGCAGACCTGGACAGGTTGGACAAGTGGGCAGAAAACAACAGAATGCAGTTCAACAAGGAGAAATGCAAAGTGCTGCACCTAGGGAGGAAAAATGTCCAGCACACCTACAGCCTAGGGAATGACCTGCTGGGTGGCACGGAAGTGGAAAGGGATCTTGGAGTCCTAGTGGACTCCAAGATGAACATGAGTCGGCAGTGTGACGAAGCCATCAAAAAAGCCAATGGCACTTTATCGTGCATCAGCAGATGCATGACGAATAGGTCCAAGGAGGTGATACTTCCCCTCTATCGGGCACTGGTCAAACCGCAGTTGGAGTACTGTGTGCAATTCTGGGCGCCGCACTTCAAGAGGGATGCGGATAACCTGGAGAGAGTCCAGAGAAGGGCCACTCGT
>NW_005842883.1:124018-139632 GCF_000455745.1 Alligator sinensis
GCCTATGCAGGGGGTCAGACTCAATGATCTATTGAGGTCCCTTCCGACCCTAACATCTATGAATCTATGAATATGAATACCTTTCATGGACAGGCAGCGCAAGTTCCACAGAGCTAGTTTGTGTCTGACCACAGCCTTGGCCTTTTCTCATATTTTCTGTCCTTTTAGTTCTATTTCAAAAATCACCCTGAGGATCTTTATCTCCTTGTGGGTGACAGAGCCCCTCAGGGTAAATAGGTCTCCAAGTTTGCCCAATGCCAAGCAGGTGCTCTTGGCCATGTTGAGCTTGGGCCCTGTTGCTGCTCCATAGACCTGGATATGTTACAGTTATCTGTTACTTGTCTCTGCACAGGAAGTTAATGCTGCCATGTAGGCTGGGACTCTTGTCTCTACCTTGCTGCCCCCAGGGATCTCCACTCCATAGATCCCAGGCTCACACCTGAGCCATTGTGCAAGCAGTTCCATCACACAGATAAAAAGGATCGGGGGGATAGGCATCCCTACCACACAGCCGACTCCACTCCAATTAGGGCAGTCAGGAACCAGTTCACCAACACCCTATTCCTTATGCCCATGTACAGCATCCTTATCTAGGCAATGAAGGTTGGGGGGAGTCCCATCTTCTACAGTGTCTTGACAGGAATCGGTGGGATACCCATGGAAAGCCTTCTCTAGGTTGAGGTTCAGCATGGCAATATCCAACCCCCTCTCCTGTTACTATATATAGTACAAACTATACACAGTATCAGTCCAAAGCCAAAAGGCTCATGATTTACCATAAAGCTCATTGGATTGGGCCCCACCAGAATCAACAGGGCTTCAAGCCATGGTGACCCCACAGCTCAGCACTGCTTAGTTTGTGTGCGTGGGTATACTCTAGATACCCAACACAAAGCATCCGGGTTCCAATTACGCCCCCACCCCCCCAATCAGGACTGGAGCCATATGTTCTTGTCACAAGTCCTAGGATCCTCCAAAAATGTATATGCAGATGAAGTGCTGGGCAACCTGGTCCGGATTCACCTAATGCAGGGCAGGGCCACACTAATCATGTGTGACAGGCTGAGAGAAGGGCTGACAGAGGGTTTCTGACTTAACTGTTTGCAGCCCTGTTTGGTAACATCTGCCAGACATTTAAGGCTGGAAAAGAAACAGGAACCACTAGAAATGGGAATGAAAGGTAGAGCTCAGCTTAGAAAGTGAAGAATAAGTCAAAATGTATTCAGTGTATTGGGTCACCATGACTTGAAAAGAATTAGTGGTGAGAGGGATTGCAATGGGCTCTACCATACATTTTATTCAAATGGGCTGCAGTAACCTATCCTTATGGTAGGGGAAATATCATGACTACACCAAGGTGGCTTTCCTACCAGCAGGGAAAAACGTGAACATGAAATGGGGCAGTACCCTGACCAAGGTAATGCAATTAAAATGGCACTGTGTAGTGGAGAGTTGCACCCTTGTCTGCTTGTGGACAGGGACTCCCTACAAGAGCCTCACAGTTAGCCTCCCACTTCAACTTCCAGTGGGAGGATCTCAGCTACATGCCAACTTCACAGAAATGGGAGACTCCTCCCTAGCTTGCTCCTGTGGCTGTACAGCTGAGGGCAAGTGAAACGCAGGGGGCATCCAAACCCCAGGCCTCCTGGTTTGGGCCTGCACGTAGCATGCCCGCCAAAGGATGTGGAAGTATCTGAAGCCCAAGGCAGGGGTGGAGGATGCTTGCCAGTAGCAGGGCCACATATGGTTCTTGAATGATTCACACGGATTTGGAACTGATTCTGCTGATTTGACTTGGTAGACACAAAATTTTCCTTAAAAAAATGTGTTTTATAGTCATGCTTAGTGTTGGCTGCATTAAAAGTGCAGACAGGGTGAAAACTGTCACTTCTATCTGGACATATAAAGCAATCTATAGCCATGACCAAACAAGTGCGTGGATGCAAACAGCTTCAAAAATGGCCAATCAGGTAAAAATCTGACCCCTCATTGCATGATGTAGCAGATAAAGACATTTCAAAATGTAGTATCTTCTGTAACTTGCGTCTGCAGAGCTCCCAGCCTCTCACTGTTTTCGGAATGGGAGAGGGAAAGGGAGTGGAAGGGGTTCAGTTTGGGGGTTTTCAGCCTCACCAGAGGGTGGTATGAGTGTGTTGGAGCTTCCCTGAGCACCAGCTGGAGAGCTCCAAAAACAAGCTTCCTCCACTGCCTTTCCCCCCGTCCTATTCTGAAAACAGCAAGCACTGACAGAAAGCCCTGGCCATTGCTAAGGGAACCTGGCTACAGGCTCCCAGCAGCAGCTAGATTCCCCTTCTTCCTGGAGCCAACAGTGAACTTCTGTTCGGTCTCGGTTAAGGCTGTAACTCACAACACTGCAGAAACAGCTAAGAGCTATGCTTCTGTCTGCACCCTTAGTCAGCTTCCTAGTTTGTTTCCATTACTCAGTACATTCTGTTTTTGGCAACAGTTTAATGACATAAAATGTATTTGATGTGGTCATAAGATGAGGACCTTTTTTCCACATGCCAATGGGGTAAAAAAACTCAGTAAAAGTAAAAGTTGCCTGGCCTGGGGTCTTAGGCAAGTGGAAGCATTATTCGTCTCCTATATTTCCAGAGATAACTTCTTTAAGAGTTTCTCTAGTTCCTTCTAGTATTGTGGTCCATATTGCAAAGTTGTCCCTCAGCTCCCTGTATGTATGCTTTTTTGTCCATAAGAACAGGGGCACTCCCCTTATCAGCCTCTTGTATGATAATATCAAGGTTATTCTTAAGGTGGAGTATTGCTCTCTGTTCCATAGGACTAAGGGTGTAATGCAAGTGTTTTTGTTTTTTGGTAATCTCAGGGTGGGTGCTGGGCCATAAACAGTTTATATGCAGGTTCTGATTAGTACTGCAGCCCTCAAGTGGAGTCCAGGAGCTGTCCTTCTTGTGCTGTGTACGGGTCTGGTTTGCAATGTGTTCATCGTGTGGCTCCTTGTCAAGGAAATATTCCCTTAGTCATAGGCAGTAGAAAAAAGCCTTAAGGTCTCCATCCAGCTGTACCTTATTGAGTTGTGTAGTGGGGCAGAAAGAAAGACCACAAAACCACAGAATAATACAGACACCTCAGCCAGGCTGATAGTTAGGAACCTACCCATAATGAGGTGGCAGATGGGTGATTTTGTGGGCCAGCTGCAGCACTGACTGCCATTTCTACAGGCTTATTGCAGCGCATCCAGCCCATGCCTCTGATTGGCCATGGGGCCCTGGTGGTCCCACCCTTCACTACAGATTGGCAGATGGCCCAAAACTTCAGTATAATCACCCTGATTAAGCCCACGGAAACCATTAATCAACAGGCCATTAAGCAAACCAAGCATTTGATTAATTCTAAACTGAAATGTCTGATGAAATTAAAGCTATACACACCATGATTTGTAACTAATACATCACCATACTTTATTAATTACATTGTAAAAAGGAGTTTAGCAATACTCAATGCTAACTCAGGCAATTCATGCTAGCTGTTCAATGCTAGCATGCAGCATCCATGGCCAGTTGCCACTGACATCCTCCATCTCTGCAGGGTGAAAACTTGTCCATACACTCAGATGAAACACACAGCATCCACTGAGTTGGTTGGAATGGTGAGGCAAACTTTTTCTAGGGCATACAGATGTGGAAAGTGGTCACAGAGAGAGTTCCAAAAGACAGGCACAAGCATCTGGCACTCTTTGATAACATTCATGCAAGTAGCATGTTCCTTGCCACGCTCTTTCCCCCATCCAAGAATTGATTTCAGTAGCTGAAGGTCACAGCTTAGAAGAGGCATCTGGTTGGGGTCCAAAATAAGAACAGCACTAAATAAAGGAGGCAGCCAGTTGTCTGAACTATGGTGGCAGTGGTGGGTTGTACCTGTAGTACTGGTTCAGCTTCACAGCTAGTGCCTAGAACAGGTCCCGTCTCCACTGATTTTCATGATGGCAGCTTGACAGTTCTTGTGATGCCAGATCTTCAGCCCAGTTTATCAAATCAATCAACTTGTTGTGTGCATGGTGGATCAAAGCCTGCTAGGTTTCAAACTACAATAGCTCCATGAACCAGGTGGCATTTTCTACTACAAACTTCGCTTGATCTTGAATGTCTCCCTGGTCCAAGAGAGGGAGCATGCACTATGGGCTGGGTGTAATTTCCAGGTCCTTGCACACAGACTACTGGTAGTACTGCATATGCTTGGCATGGTGATGGACCACACTGAACCATGAATTCTGCCTTGTGAACACAGGCTCTGGTGGCAGCGACATAGTCATATGTGGGTCCCCACTTTGACTGCCGAGGGACTCCTTGTACTGGAGCTTACACCCTGGGCTGTGCTTGAAGGCTTTCTTGAAGGAGGACACCAGACTATCCACATCATGGAACTGCGTGCACCAGATGTCACTTACTAAAGACAGAATGTGCATATTACAGGCGACATGAACTGCATTGGGCATCATTCCATGGAATATGTCAGAGAAAGCCTTGCACACACACATGGCATTATTGGCCAGAAATGCTGAGATCTTGTAATATTCTAAGCCATAGTTGACACACGTGTCCTCACTACAGCCTGAGCCACAGTAGAAAAATTGACAGATGTGAGGTGGACTGCCTCAGTTTGAAAAACAGGGAGGTCCCAGTCTGTTTAGTATCCCGGTACAAATAAAATGTGCAGCACACAGTTATCTTGAGGGTCGGGGGCTTCATTGGCTGCAATGGACACAGATTCACACTATGACAATGCAGAGTTTGTGGACTGTACATGTGAAGTAATCGCTGCAGAATGATAATGTTAGTGAAGCTTGTTGGCACACAGAAAACCACCAGCATTTGGCATATTTTGGTTCAGGTATTCCCTTAGGGCAGGGGCAGGCACTTATTTCAGGCAGAGGGCCGCTTACCAAGTTTTGGCAAGCTGTTGAGGGCCACACTGGTAGTCCCGCCCCTTGACAGATGCCCTGCCCCCTGGCCACTATCTAGTGACCGGAAGTCCTGCCCCCTAACCTCTGACCTTTGCCACCAGAAGTCCCTCCCCTTGCCCCCAGAAGTACTCCTTTCAGCAAGGGTTTTTGCCATCTTGGAATCAGAAAAATACCAAATTATATTCTAACACACAAACATCTACAGAATTCATTAATTTGATTTCAAAAAATATATTTGTCCTGATTTACATGCGTTTGTGTAGTGTACATAGAGGTGATTGCACAATAGCTTAAAATGAAGTCTTACTCTTGTATGTTGTGGGGGGTGGATACAAGTTTGTGGGGGGATGTGGGTGTGTGGGTATGTGGGATGAGAGAGCATGTGCGTGTGTGTGGATATGTGGGGTGTGGCTGGGTATGGCATTTGTGGGGGAATGGGTGCCTCGGGCATGTGGGGGCTCTGTGTGTCTGGCAGTACGAAGGGGTGTGGGTGCATGTGTATGGTGGGGGGGGTGGAACTCAGCCTATGAATGAACAAACACACACACACACCCCCACCCTGCCAGCACGGCCCCATGCTTCCCAGTCCCTGCCAGGCCTGCCTACACACACACACACACACACACACACACACACACACACACACACACACCCACCCCCCCTGCCAGCACGGCCCCATGCTTCCCAGTCCAGCAATGCAGCCAGCAGGCACCTGGTGCTGGAGCAGGGCAGGGGTAGGAAGGGAGTGAAATGGCTGGGGGTGGGCAGGGCTAGGCTGTTCAGTCCTGCTGAGGCTCCCCCTGGGTTCTACTGCCCCTGGCTCTAGCCAGCTTTGACAGGCTGCTGGGGGCAGATAAATATTGATTTTCTAAAATTTTTTTTTTTTTTTTTTTTTAGGTGCCCTGCAGGCTGGATAGAATGGCCTGGCAGGCCAAATCTGGCCCACGGGCTGCATTTTGTGCGCCCCGCCTTAGGATGATCGAGTTTCTCCAGCAGGACATTTGTCACCAAGAACACCTCCACAAGGGAAAATGCTATTGCTCACCTTGCCAAACTGTTTTCCATGGTCCTTTAAAGAGCAAGGACATGGTTACTTAGTTCTTGCTGTGACCTTCAGCCTCTGCAGCAGCTTTTCACTTCACGTGCACCTCAGACTCTTAAGTGTCAATCTATACTGGTTTTCCTCAACACATCCAGAGACACATTGCAGGCGGTACAGAACAGTCTGCCTCCATCTGCATGTAAGGTTCCTGCAGGATACTGACTTACACAGTTCAGAGCTGAAATGTACTTGGCCCTTTTGGAGGATTTCTTCTCACTATGCATCTTCCTCAATCCTCCTCAGGCTTCAGCATGCTGCAGCAGCATGCCTCTGGCTACTTAAAAGATGGTGCTGAAACCAAGTCACTTCCTTGACTTTCCCCAGACTAGCATCTGCACTGAGCCTAAATTACAGGCTCAGCCTCTCATTTGCTTCCTCTCCCCCCAACCCCTGCCTGCCTCCCTCCCCTCCGCCCCCCTCCCCACCAAACCCCATGTTCCAAGGCTGCAGGGCTTCCCACCCTTTTATCTGCTTGCCAGTAAGTTTTTGTTTGTTTGAAATTTTTTTGCAGCAAGCCCACCAAATTTGCAGAGGCTGCCATTTTTCATAGAAAACACCTGATTTTGCATTTTCTGCAAAAAATGCAAATTCACAATTTCAGTAAGTCCCTACTGATAGTATTATCATGGATTATAGGGTTGTTGTCACAGCATTTAAGTTCGGAAAGTTCTACTTCCAAGCACTTAACCAGCACTTCTTCCTTTCTGTGATTTGACCTTGTCAGAAAACATGTACAGCTTGAACATTATTTTTATGGAAACTCAATTCTTTTAATTATTTTAATAGATTCAGATCTTAACATTGGTTTTTATAATTTCACATTTATTGTGAAATGTGGGGAATGCTAAGAATGTTGCATTTTATGCTGAGTTCAATGTTATCAGTTTGTGTTTAGTACAGTATCTATATGTACTATTTTCATCAGGATAATCCCATTTTAGCTCCTGTCCTGGGTGTCCCATTAATATATTTAAATGAATGCTTTTGTCCCATTTTCAGTGGGACTCCTCGGACAAGTGATGAGGTGGACTGCACTCAATGGACACTACCATATCTCTTATTCAGATGGGTTGCACTTATGGTAGGTTCTCATCAGCATATCTGACCAATATGAGTTATGTATTTTACAGTCATGCTCACTGTTCGCTGCATTTAATCAACTTCATATTTGGTTTCAATGTTGCCTTTAGCAGCACTTCAAAGACAGGCAATGTAGTTAATGAGATCTCCTTGTATGCGAATGTAAGATAGGGGCGTTTTGCCTCATGTCGATTAAAGGAGAAAAAAAACTCATCTTGTATTCGAGTAAATACAGTACATAGTTGGGAGAGAGTTAGACAACATTTCAAGAGTTAGACAAAACATTCTTCTTCAGGTCTCTAATCTTGCTAACGTACACCAATCCTAGCTTCCAAGTAATTAGCTCAATGGGCTAATCATCTTGTACTGTGTTTCCTGTGAACCGTACCTCCATTTTCCCCATCACCTCTCACCTCACCAAAATATCGCTAATAAATCTTATTCCAACTCCAACTATTTCCTATTATTGGAATAGGAAGGTGTAAAGGCCAATCCAGGATCAAAAGCAAAAGCATTTATTTGAATATATTAATTGCACACCCAGAACAGGAGCTTAAAATGGGATTATCCTGATGTTGATCCAGGATCAACAGGTTCTATTGCAACTCAGGCACATGTTTCCACACAGGGTGGGTGGCTCTGGATTTTTGATTCAGTCTTTGACATGCCATTTCTGCTACTTCTGCATTTCCATATCCTGTTGTCTTCAAGAGTTTTCAAAGTACAGAGATCCTTGCAGCAAATTCCTCCTCCTGATCTCTGTGTGAAGGCTTGTTTTTTTTTAAAGGTTGTAGTAGGAGGAAGGCAGCCATTCATAAAAGCTGCTATAGTAGCAGGAGCAGATCAGTCTCAAACCAAGCTGGAATAAATTGGGATATGGGAGAGATGAGATTATATAAATCCTATAGATAGGGATGTGGACTTACAGATAATGAAAACATTTTTGTTGAGAATGTGGAACTGGGGAGGGAGTTGCTGAGGATCTGCTGGGGATGAGGTGAGACCACTGTTTTTAAGTGCAAAAGCATGGACCATGTTTTGCATTCATGTGGGACTTTTAAGCTGTGCTACACTGAGCTCTTCTATCTTGTTGGAATTTCATATGTGGACTCACAAGGTTCTGACTCAGTTTAGCATATGTGATATGGTTGCTAGAAAGAACAGAAAAGTATCTGGGGGTCATCATTGACCACAAGATGAACATGAGCCTGCAGTGCGATGCTGCGGCTAGTAAAGTGACCAAAATGCTGGCTTGCATCCATAGATGCTTCTCAAGCAAATCCCAGGACGTCATTCTCCCCTTGTACTCGGCCTTAGTGAGGCCGCAGCTGGAGTACTGCGTCCAGTTTTGGGCTCCACAATTCAAAAAGGATGTGGAGAAGCTTGAGAGAGTCCAGAGAAGAGCCACGCGCATGATCAGAGGTCATGGAAGAAGACCCTTCGATGACAGGCTGAGAGCAATGGGGCTCTTTAGCCTGAAAAAGCGCAGGCTCGGGGGGATCTGATGGCCACCTATAAGTTTATCAGGGGGGACCACCAGTATCTGGGAGAACGTTTGTTCACCAGAGCGCCCCAAGGGATGACGACTAGGTCAAATGATCATAAACTACTACAAGACCATTTCAAGCTGGACATAAGGAAGAATTTCTTTACTGTCCGAGCCCCCAAGGTCTGGAACAGCCTGCCACCGGAGGTGGTTCAAGCGCCTACATTGAACACCTTCAAGAGCAAACTGGATGCTTATCTTGCTGGGATCCTATGACCCCAGCTGACTTCCTGCCCTTTGGGCAGGGGGGCTGGACTCGATCTTCCGAGGTCCCTTCCAGCCCTAATGTCTATGAAATCTATGAGTTGATGTCAATGCTCCTTTTTTTCAAGTTGGCCTTGAGGGGGTCGTTGAAGCACTTTCGCTGACCTCCTCTCGTGCGTACACTTCGACTGAGCTGGGAGAATAAAACTTGTTGTTTCAGGAGTCTAAAGTTGGACATCTCGATGGCATGGCCATTCAGCACAGAACAGTAGAAATTATTTGATTTCGATTCAGTCCTTCTTTCAACCTATATCTCCAACCACCAATGCTTCTCCAGAAGTTTCTTGGGGTATATGCTCTACTTATCATTTGTTCCTAAAATTTCTACCCCTACCAGCATTAAAATCAGCTTCATTGGCAGTAGCACTGGTGGAAGTACTAACAGGGACTGAAAAAGCAGATAATGGACTGGTTAAAATGCCAACTGTAGCTGCTGTTCTGTATACATGAGTGCTCCCATTGCTCAGGCTGAACTGCTGGCAGCAGCTATAAGAAATTTCACAAGGGAATTTTTAGTTGGACAAAGCTTTATTCATATATAAAATATAATCTTTTTTTCTCATTCTTATCTTATCTTCTTCCACATGGCTGTAGTACCTGCAGCACATTCCCAGGACACTTACTAAAGGTAACACATGAAATATAGAGCAGTAGCACATAGGCTGCTTACAGATGTTAAAAAAAAAAAAAGCGCCTTACTTTAAACTCAAAGCACTCCGGTGCCAAGCCCAGTGCATGCCCAAAAGAGGTATTGAGTTGGACTCAGCTTGCCCAACGTCTATATAGATCGGGCACTTCAGCAGGGCTTTGCTGGTGCTTTAATCTAATAGTTGACTGAATCAACTTTAGGTAAAAGTGGCAAAAAGGCCCATTGAATCTATACAGACTCTATACAGGTCCAAAAGGAGGAATCTGCAGGTCTGAATCTATACCACAATCTATACAGATGCTAAACAGCCAGGTCAAACTAACATGCTACTTCTTCCAGTAGTTTTTGTTTTTTTTCATGTCTGTCAGTAGCCATACTGAATACAGATCACCTGACACCTTATCTTGAATTTTATCCATACAACCCTCCTTTCAGATATCTCTTTCTGTAGGCTGAGAGATGCCAAAAACTAAGCCTGTCACAGTCATCCTTTCCTTCAGCTCTAATCACTGCTCACTTTTGCCTTGCCATAGAGATTCCACCCTGACCATGCCCTGAACTGACATCTGCAGCTTTGAACTTGAGTTCAATTCTACAACTAATAGATATTTAAGATACTGTTCCCATAAAGCACTTGGAGGGCAAATTCTGGTTTCCAGCAGCAAAATTAAGACTTGTAGAGAATTACAATAAGGTACTGGATATTGATGGAAGGGTCAAGACAGGGCCAAAGGATGCACTCCTTTGTGGAGCCTCCACCCCAGAGTTGTTACCACAGTCATTCTCTAAACTACTCTTTGAATGCTTGGCTGGAGACGCCCTCTCTATCCCTTTATGCCTGCCCACCACCCAGAATACCTAGTCAGACTAGATGCTGAGTTGCGAGTCTCAACAGAAAGCAAAGATATGCAAGTCTACATCTGATTTTTCCTTTGATTATATTTAAAGAACCCATGATTTTAAATGAAGTCCAGGCTGAACACATTTTTTAGTGAAGGTTCTTTTATGGATGATTTTATTGGCGTGATAATGTAATCACCAGAATTAGGAAATGCCACAAGAAAAATGAGAAACCTCATACATTGCATGTGGAATTTCCTCCTCAGAAAATTCTTGCGGCTCGCTCTTCCTGTCAGTCAGGGTAAGGTTCCTGGAAATTTCACACAACTTAGGAACATTTCATATAATCAGGAGCAGTTTGGTAGAGGAACTAGGTCTTACTACTATGTTTTCTGTGCCAAGCTCAGTTGCACCATTTAGGTTTGAATAATGGTGACTTTTAATTGAACCTTTTCACTTCCTGTCCCTTCACTTTTCTTGTCACTATTCTGCCAAGGTTGTGAGAGTGCTAATGAAACTGCAGGGACTCTCTTATATCATTTCATTTGGTCATTTTTTTTCATGTTATTGATAATGCAATATACTACCATGTGGAATTTTACAAGTCCATGCAAACCTTTCCAAGTAGAACAGAGAGCCACAAGAACTGGCAGAGGAAAGGCATCTATATAGACAATTTATTTTTCTTCTACCTGTATTGGCATTGCTTAGTTATACTAATTGTATTACCATCCCTCCAGATCAACAAACTTGTCAAAATAACCAGGTCTAAAATACTTATAAAACTGAATCACCGTAGGATAAACAACTAGACCTCATCTCTTACCATATTCAAGAAAAAATTGTCTTGAAAACTGAATCAGTATTCCTTTGAAGGTGATCTCAAAAGGAATCTAGTGAAAATCAGCTCGTATTTCTAAAGCTGATGGAATGCCCTTCAATTACTTGCATAAAAAGGGCACTAGGAACTTAAAATTCTGCCTGTTTTCTTTTCTGAGACCCATGCCACTGAGTCTTAATGAAGCTTCAGTGCAAAGTGATGCTCTACACTAGTTACAATATGTTCAAACACAGACACCAATACCACCACCAAATAAAGCAAGAGAAGAGTAAGGTAAGTGTAACGTTTTCAGGGGGAGGTTTAATTTCATTATTTTAGTATCCTAAAAATAATATTAGTTCCCTCTCACATTTTCTTTCAATTTTATCACAAATGCCACAGTTCCAGCAGGTCATCTCTCCCTTTGCACTCATTTGTCAAAAACTTAATGCTTTTGTACTCATTTTTGCTTTTGAGAAAGATAGTTTATTATCTTATTGATGCAAGACTCAGGGACAGGGAATATTCCATTTTCCCTTCCCACCTCTGTCACTCACCCCATCCAATTCTTATTTTCTCTTTTCAGCAACTACATACCAATTCCAATTCTCTTCTCCCCAATCATCTTCTTGGTAGCAAATAAGTGCAGAAGTGCTGTTAGATAAAAACTCTCCCTTCCCCTGGCCCTCCCCCTGCCCCAAAGTCCATTATCTATAAATATTTTTAAAAACATTGCACAGTTCATAAAGACAGATTGCAACACGCAAGAATGAGGTGGCAGTTATAATACATACCCAGTTGCCAAAGGAGCAGAGAGTGGCTTTTCCTGGGCACTCTCTCTCCTCTTCACACTCACCCGCCCTTAATAGCAGAGTGACATGGAAGGGAAAAGAGAGACTACACCAGATCATTTACTCATTTTGTATGAGATCTGAGCAGCTATTTCTTTTATATCTTGAATTGATAAAGGGTATTTTGTTTGAATTTAACATGAATGCATTTTATAAAAACTTGACTATATGGCTGTAAAATAGATTACTGAAAAGTGCCCCTAGGGGATTTAACCATCAAGGCTAACCCCTAACCATGCACTGAATAACTGTTGTTCCAGATATATGTAGCTGAACACACGTTTATCTATAAAAGTGGAGCTCAACATTTTAAGAATAAAGGGGCTGGGTGCTTGTACTCCAGCTGCATCACCAGCCATTACTGCCCTCCAACAGGGGAGGGGAAGACAGAAAGTCAGGGAGAGAGATGGCTGCCATGTGAGAGAAAGGGGAGGGAAGAGTGGAAAAAAGGTTACTTCCAGGAAACAGTGCCTATCACAGGGAGGAGAGGGAAGCGGTGTGGAGATTGTAAACAGCGCCTGCTGTAGAGGAGGGGAAAGGGAGAAAGTAGGGAGAGCTGCAGAGGGGATCAGTGGCACAGCACGGGGTATGGAAGGGGGCATTCTGGGCCAAGCTGCTTGCCACCGATTCCCTCTGCCATGGACTGGATCCAGTCACTTCAGGCACCAGATCTGACCCACAGGCCATAGGCTGAATACCACCATAAAAAACAGAAAACAATAAAGCCAGTAATACTGAAGGACAAGTCTTAGTTTAAGTGTTTAAATAAAGAAAGTAAGAAGAAAATTCTCCCATCAACATCAGGTTTCGACCTGATGATCTCTGATCATCAGGGATCAGAGATCCCTGATATACAGCTTATTGTCTTTCATCCCTGTATTTAAGATTTAGACCACAACTTTATTAACTTACCAATAGCGTAAAAGCTGTATCCCTCCATCACATGGCAGATATTAACTGATCTAGTTCAGTGTCACAGAGATTCTACCATAAATCCAATAACTTAGCACAGACTCTCTTTTGCCTACCTCTCAACTCAACTCACTTGTGAATCTTCTCACCCCTGTTTAAAAAGAGGCACAGAAAGGACTAGCTTGTACCTCCATCTGTGCAGAGTTCAGGTCTCCTTTTATCCTTACAGGCATGAGCTCCACAAGCAAAATCCCAGACATCACTTATCACTAAGATCTGGTTCATCTAGCCTGCATACAAATTGCAACAGAGCTGATTCCTATATTTTCTCTTAATATTATTTCCCACTCCTACTCCTTTAAACCAACTGCATTTCCACAAAGCTGCAAGGAGGGTGAAACAGCTGCTTGACTTTTGCCAAATTAACCCAATAGGGTAAAGATCCTTCCTGATATTAAGAGCAGGCAATTGGTCAGACCCAAAGCACCCTGGAAAGACAGCTTAACATACACTTCAAGAATCAGGAAGGAGGATATGGTAGACATGGAGACAAGACCTTGGGTAATAAAAGATCAGAGTCTAAATTTTGGAAGGGGGAAGCCAAAAGGAAACAGAAGACATTACTTGCAACATGTATATTCCTCCATGAACTAAAGTAGGAAGGGGGACTCCTCCAGCTCTTGTTACACACACTGCCAGCAAGGGAGTCCAGGGGTATCAAACTTGCCTTGTTTCCCAGGCCAGATCCAGACTATGGGTCTCCTTGCAGGCTGGATCCAGTGAGGAAGTGGCAGTGGCAGCAGCAGCACAGGCTCCCACCTGGACAGCTCAACAGCAGCAGCTCCAGCTCCAACCCACAGCGTATGGCTGAGATAATGGCAGCAGCTCCAACTCTGACCAGGGGTATGCAACAGTAGCTCCAGTGCTCCCCCATAGTGCCTCCTGCCTGAAACAGAGCTGCTCCCACCATGTGCCACAGCGACAGCTTGGGGTTTTGCTCCAGCCCAGGCCATGCAGCAGAGACCAGCAGCAGTGGTGACTGGCAAAGTGACTGGAGGGTGACTGGGCCCTTACTCACCCTCCTACTGCCAATTGCTATGCCCACCAGGGCCTGATGGCTTTGGATTCTACCACAGACCATGCCGGTAGTCCAGTGGGCTGAACAGACATTTCTGTCCTATTTCTTTCACTCCAGTCTCCCACTGATATAAAGGGCATCTTCCAAAACATCTGAAGAGACAGGTCTGGGACAGAAGTTGCATAAACCGGTTTGACCCAAATCAGTTTAGTCTTTTACTACATTCAACCAGGTTCATCTTAAACCAGTTTCGAACATTCTGAAACCGGTTTATGTGCACTGAACTTCTGTTCTGTTACAGGTTTAAACCAGTTTCTGATCACTTAAACTGGATTGTGTGTAACACCTGTTCCCAGCCCCAGTGTCTTCACATCAAACTACTGCAAATGCATAGGGTTGCCTTGAACTTTGTTCTGTGGTTTGACTTCTACATGAAAGTCCATTGTTACTATTTCTTTATAATCACCCAAATATTGCCAGTGACCATCTGAGGCCTCTCCCAGTGCCTACAGTCTGCCACAGAAAGCAGAAAGTAACTCTGTTGGATTAATGCAGCATGTTATTCTGACACCTTATAAAATTCTCTGTAAGCTTCGACTTTTTCAAAGAGATACTTGTCACAGATGCAACCAAAAACCGAGTTGCCTTTGGGGTTTACTGTGGGGCACGTATAGATATCCTCTCAAATTAAGATTTACTCTCAAGGGCCACGTCCAGACAAATGCAGTCGTGTAGTATGTGATTCTGCAAACATGTCTGCGGCGCCACATACCACACATTTTGATGTTCTCCGTGCTGCAAGGGAGCACTGCCTGTGCATGCACTGCTCTGTTTTGGGGTTTTTTTCTGTGGGTATTTTTTGACCCCTGGATATCTAGGGATCAAAAAAACCCGCAGCAAAAAAAAAAAAGCAGAGCAGCGCACACACAGGCAGTGCGTGCTGCAAAAAAGCGGACCCGGGCCACCTGGAGCCACGCTGCGGCTGCTGGCCAGGCTCCACGCGACAGAATCACCACTGCTGCAGCCCTGGGAGGACCCCAGGTAAGGCTGCTGGGGCCTGCCCAGCGCTACCTGTCCCCAGGGAAACAAACGTCCATACTCATCTGGACATGCCCAGAGTGTTTAGCTTCTCTTTGTAACTAGTTTGAAGCTGGGTTGTTTTGTCATTTTCTTATCTGTATGTAATATAGTACTTGATATAAATGTAATTGTATGATGTAACTGGAAGATCATCAAGTGAGGAATTCAGTACACATCCAAGGTACTGTTTGCCTGTAATAGGGGAAATCAACTCCTCTACAGAAAAGGCATCTGTTCCTCCAGCCAGGGGAATTCTAGGTACCCTAAGGTGACCAGAATTTTCTAGCAAATTCTGGTGACTCATATTTAAAATAATTTGGAAAGGGGTGGGGGGGCAGCCTTGGAGGCTTTTTACAGTCTAGCTAAGAAAGAATCAGGGTCTTCTGGATCGCAGGCTGTGCAGGTTCAATGACCCCCACAGGGCACAACTGGCAGAATCAGCAGGGAGAC
>NW_005842883.1:139878-156388 GCF_000455745.1 Alligator sinensis
GTGATGTCTGGGTGAATGATAATTCAGATTATACCTTTCTATGGAAAGGAGGACCTGTAACTTCTTTCATAACCCAACAGGGAGGCTACTCAGGGCTGGCAGAGGTCCCCTTACTGCAGCTGAAGAATTCTAATATTATAAAAGCCTAAGCCTGTCTTTCTGTAATGCTCTACTCGCACTCTGAATGCACTCTGATTGGCTCTTTGTCAGCCAAACAAGTGTTCAAACAGGAGCTGGCAGTGCAGTGGAGTGCCGCCATGATGGTGGGGACATAGGGGGTTCATTGGCCTTGGCTCCCTGCCCTGCTCCCTGGAGGTAGGGGCAATGGAGCAGACAGAACGGGGTGGGGGGGCCAGACCAGCACTTTACTCCTTGCAGGTGACAGCGTGGGGGAGCAGGGACACCACGGGGAGGTCCAGGCCACAGCTCTGGCCTTGGACTTCCCCTCCCCACTTCCGTCATTGCCGCCTTCAGGGCCTGATGTGGGACAACGCAGCAGCGGTTGGTGGAGGAGCAGGCCCCATGCAGGTTGTGGGAATAGCAGTCGTGCAGTGGCAGCAGCATTGAGGGGAGAGGAGGAGTGGGGCCAGGCCCCACGGCGGGGGGAGGACTGAGCCCGAGCCAGGGGAGAAGCTAGCCTGCCGCAGTGGGGGTAGCAGCGTGCCCAGCCCGACCCAATGGCACTGGGGAAATGGGAGGAGCAGGCTCGGAGCCGACGAAGGTAAAGGGGAGGAGCAGGCCTGGGCCCAATGGGGGTAGGAGGCTTGCTCCTCCCTTCCCACAGCTGCTGCCACAGTGGGCCAGGCCCACTGCTCCCCCGCCAGCACCGCCGCGAGCCAGCTTCTCCTTGGGCTCGGGCCTCACCCCCACCTGCTTCTCCCTACCCTTCGGCCCGGTCTTCTCCCACATTGGGCCTGGGCTCAGGCCCACTCCTCCCCTCCCCCCGCTGCTGTGGCAGGAGGTAAAGGGGGAGTGGACCCAGCCAGTGGGGGCTCGTGGCTCTGTCCCCACACGCTCCTCCACGCCCCCACCACCATTCCTGACTGGCAAGTGGTTAGTCCAGTATCAGGACAGTGTGGAGGCATTCTGGGGAACAGAGTTATCCCAGGGCAACATCCTTGGGACAAGAGGCAGTGTAGTGGGGAGAAAGGTGAGGTTCTGGAGGTCCCCACAAATGGATTTGTGACATTATTACTAAGAAAAAATTGTCCTAATATGCTCCTCTGCACAGTCCAAAAACTAGAAAGAGTACATAGTAACAAAGTAACATTAATAATACAGGAAAAGTCTACTATTGCTTTTTAAAAAGATATTTTAGGTATTTCCGGACAATACGAAATAGTTACCACTGAGCCTCTTAATTCTAAATCCCAAAATTATGAAACCACAAATGAATGTCATTAGTAATTTAAGTATTTAAATGTATTTCAAGATAAAATATTAACAAAAATCCATATTTGGGGAAAAAAAGCAAAACAATTATCTTTTCTTTTGAAAATTAAATGATCAAAGCAGAATGGAAACTGTAGAAGAGCTTTACTACTACTGTGTTAAATTATAGACACTTCCCGGAATGTACTAATAAGTCTCAATAAAAAAGTTACTTTCTTCCCAATGAGAGGTGCTTTCTTTCTATGCTACTCAGGTTACTCTTGCACATGTCTATAGAGGTGCAAAAGATTCTGACAGTGATCACTTACACTCATGTTAACTAATTACACCCAAATTTTAAGTTCCATTTTTATTTTTAAAAAGTTTAGTTAAAAAAAAAAATTACATGGGTTTTTTTAACATTCTATTTTAATAAAAGCATCTCTCTTTTTTCTCTCATGCATATGCCCTCTTTCCCCCTCCTTTAAATGAGATTTCCCATAAGTTTTTTTAAAGTAAATTAAAAACTCTACTATGATGCAAAGGGAATGAAATTCATAATGTTTCATAAGAACCTAGTCTTCTATGTGGAAGCCTTAGTGTCAGCCCTGACTTTGTACAGTCCTATTAAAATACAGTGGTTGCAATGGCAAGACACTTAAGAGAAAAGCTTTTGTGTAGACACAGGTTTAGGACAAGTGATTATCAGTGCAGATTTTTTAATGTTTCTTTGTA
Source organism: Alligator sinensis (assembly GCF_000455745.1). NCBI lineage: Eukaryota > Metazoa > Chordata > Crocodylia > Alligatoridae > Alligator > Alligator sinensis. The sequence continues at coordinate 141,985 of NW_005842883.1, forward strand.
GGAAAAATATTATATAAAGACTTAGTTGATGAGAAACTCGACTTCATGTGCAATTTGATAGTTCTTTCATCATAAGGGAAAAGCATAAAAACGAAACAATATTATATGGTATACTATATAAAGGTATTCAAATTACTTTTGCATAAAATGACAAAATATCTACTCTTAACACTAGTAGCAGATCTTTTACAACTGTTGCCAGTTGTTTAATGCCTATTAACTACTGTGAGCTTCTCTTTCCAATGATGACCTTTGGATGCTATTTAAAGCAAGGTATGATGAATTTAAGATGGTAAACTAATAAAGCAATAGACACAGAGAAAAAGAAATAAAGATAATGGGAACAATAGTCACATGATTAAGAGCAGGGATGGGTTAGTAAAAGATAAGTTTATATTGAGCCATACATTTATTATTGCTAGTAAATTCATAACATATTTTGACAGTGTTACAATAGGTCAAGAATGTAAAGATAATAATCTCAAACATTTTGCAACAGTAACTGTAATAGTACAATTTAAAATTATTCTGCAGAATTAACCTTCATCTTCATCACATAAGAACTGCAGTTAAGGGCACACACTTCATTTTTTCTTCTACTAAATGTGATATTTTGATTATAATCACCACTATCCATTTGATTTAAATTAAAAAAAAATAAAACCAATATAATTCTGTTTGCAGTAAGTCTCACTGCAGTACAGTACCCATGGCTGATTACCTTAAATTGTCTACATACTAAAACCACAAATAAGTTGTTTTCATAATCTTTAAAAAGTAAGCTGGTGTATATATCAGACTGTAGAACCCAAAGCCCTGTCATGACTGTCTGGTTCTGACAGGATCTGGGACAAAGCTGCTGTAATCACTTACAAGGTAGAGCTTATCAGAGCAGTGGCCAAATCATCAGTCAGGCAAAGTCTAAGCAATGACTCCTGACTCATCTAAATGATTTTGTATCATCGGCAAATTGGCCACCTCACTACTCAAACCCTTTTTTAATGTTATTAATCACAAGTTCTAGTATGGGATTTCTCTACTGGAATGTAAAAGGCATATTGCATATTTTAGACTGGCCAGGTGGGCATCACAAGCATTCTCTTCAGAACACGTGTGGTGGAACCTGAGGGTCTGACTGTAGACTACAGCTTCTGTGGTGTGTTTGGGATGACTGCTAATCTTGTGGACATAAGCATGGTGGCCCATTGGGGGGGGGGGGGGGGGGGGGGGGGGCGTGCACGTGGTCTGCCATCCCAGGTTTGGATCATGGTGTCTAGAAAGTTGATGTTAGTATAGAAGTATTTCAGAGAAAGTTTAATTAATCAGTGATAGCTGTTAAACCTGTGGTGAAAGTCAATAAGAGAGTGTCCAGGTGTTCAATAGAGATGATAAAAATATCACCTACATAATGCAGGCATAGTGCAGGTTTCTAGAAATTCATCCTCCAAGAGACTCACATAGAGGCTGGACACTTCAGAAGAGAAACAGGCTGTACCCAGAAGAGAAACAGGCTGTATCTTTCAAAAAGTCACCCAAACTGCAATAAGTGCGATAAATTGCTACAGTGCAAAAAGAAACCCCAAAAATAAACCACACACCTTTAGTGCTCATTTACCAACCCACAGTGGAACCAATTCAAAGAATCAAGCACCTACAGCCTATACTTGATAAAGATCAGACCTGGAGAGAAATATTCCAAGCCCCTCCACTCCTGCCTTTCAAACAACTCCCTAATCTTGCCCAACTCATCATCAGGTATCCAGGTTTTCCATTTTCCACAGAAAAAAATGCAGTTTTTCCCCTTTAAAGGAGAAAAACCTGGATTTTCCCCATTGAAGCAGGAAACCACAAGAGGTAATTGACAGGACAAGACCCAGAGGAGCGGAGTGAAGTGAGGGGATCTTAGGGAACAGATAGGAGCAGAAGAAGCAGGACTGGTGGGCAGGGAAAGGACAGGTGAGAGAGGGGAGGTGGAGTTGCCTGCATGCAGTGACAACTGTGGCTCTCCCAGGTTGCCAGGCACAGGCTCCACACCGCAACTCAGAACCGTGCAGCTGTGTAGCATAAAACCAAGCAGCTCACAGCTCCCATCACAGGCAGCAGCAGCTCCAACTTGCCCCAGTTCCTGGCAGGGCATGGGGGCCACCTCAGCTGGCAGCAAGGTAAGGAGGCAATCGGTACCCTGCTCCATCCCAGAGGGGCTGCTGCTGCTGCTGCCGCCGCCGCCACTGCCGCCATCATCTCAGGAGGATTCCCTCCTCCACAGCCCTGTGGACCATGGGGCTTGTCAGATTCCTGAGGCTGCTCATCAAGGTCCTCCCCCCTTGTTCACCAGGAAGGGCAGACCAGGAACAGGATGCATGAGATTTCTGGGTATCCAAACCAAGCCCAAGTCACTGCTTGCAAGCTCCCAGGGTCTCTTGTGCAGCAAAGGGAGGGGGGATTCCTCCTCTGTTCTCCCCCCTGACCCCATTTATCTGCACACCAGAGTGATGGGTTGTCCATCTTAACACCTTCAATGCATCTGTTGTGTTCCCCCAGTTAGCAGCATGGAGTGCAAACCAACCTAGGAATAGGGGTGTTGCTCTCAGGGCAGGCATTGAGATCCCTGTCCAAATTTACTGGAGCAATCCAGAACCATTCGGCTGGGACAATCTAGTTGGGGACAGTCCTGTTTGAGCACTGGGTTGGACTAGGGGATCTCCCGAGGTCCCTTCCAACCATCATTTTCTATCATTCTGATTCTAAGATATTGTGGGACTGGCTGGGACAGGTCAGGGCGCTTCTGAGCACAGGAACCCCCCAAGTTTCTGCCAAAGGCAGTGTCAGAGCGGCTCAGCAGAAACTCTTTCAGTCAGGATTTGCTGCCCAGAATTCCCAGAGAACCCCAGAGGTTCTCTCTCCACCAACTTCTCAGCACAGATTTAACAGCAGAAACAGCACCTGGGTCAAGTCACAGGCTACCAAACGGTTTGTTTTTTCAGACAGAACAGATTGTGGGTGTTTTGCTGCCAATGTGTGAAGTTTGCTCGCAAGTTTAAGAGTGCACTTGTCAGAAGAAATGAATATCTGCTCTGGAAGGCATCAGCCTTGCTATTTAAATTATGCTCTTTTTTTGGCTGGAGCTTGGGGGCAGAGGGCAGTTGGGGCCCCCTCTGGCAGGGCAGGGGGAGGAGGGGGCTGTGGGTCAGGAATGAAGGGCATTGACAGGGGGCGGCGGGAGTTGTACGGCTTAGGAGCGAGAGGCAATGGCATGGACAGGGCACCGGCATATCAGGGCTGCTCAGCATCACAAACCACAGCGAGGAGGAAGGGGGGTGCAGCCACAGCTGGACCCACATCCTAGTGAGTGAAGGGGACACAGGGAGCTCTGATTTTCCATGATAAAAGAAAACAAAATCAAATTGCAAAATATATAGGTATTTAGAATGTATTTTATTATAATGATTGAGGCACTGGTAGGCTTCCAAACTGCTTTAAACTTGAAAATATATCAATAAAATATTGTATTCAATTGATACCTACATATATAGTAGCATTTCATTTTAATTGCGGATTTGGGGGCTTTTATCAGTGAATTTGTATTTTTTTTTTTTTCAATCAGAGAATTTGCAATTTTTTAAATCAGAGAAAGCCAGGAACCCTGTTATGACACACTATAATCTACCCGATTCTTGAAATTCTTCCTATACAATACAGATGACAATGAACCTCCTCCCTTTTGATAGTTCTTCATCTCCCAGTTGTCAAGCTTCTTTTCTTCTACTAATGGTTTGCCTGTTACCCCTAGGAATTTCTCCCCACTCCAATTTCACAGCTCTACCCACTATTCTTAATTGCTGTCCTTGCTTTCCTCCTGGAAACTGAAGAATGCTTTGTATTCAAAAGTTTATCTAACTTTATCTCAACTATACAGTTGGTCCAATAAAAGATATCACCCCCCAAAAATCCTTGCCCCTCAAACAGAAAAATCATTTTAGGGTGCTAGAGACAAAGGTTAAAAAAAGTCTTATGGCATCTATTACTTTTGGAACACAGAGGTGATCAATTTTGATGTGATAAGGATTGTTAATAGCCATATAATGATAAATCAATATGCATACAATTTCTGTAGATATGAAAATGCAATTATCAATCCTTTGTTTAAAAGACTGTATTCTACTTGTCTAGTAATTGCTGGCCCACATGCAATTGCAATGACCAAGAATAAAAAAAGAGAGACCCACCAATAGGTGTAACAGAACCAAATGGTAAAAGCAAGGAATATGCTTTATCTGGAAACAATCACTTAGTAAATGAAATGAGATGCAAATTCAAACACAAATCAATGATAGTATTTCAAAACAAGTTCAACAATAAAAAGGACTACATTTCCTAAAAACTGATGACAGGTACATTTTTCTTTCTAATTTTGAAGAAAGGACTAGCTTAGTCCTAACATTAAATGAGCAGATTAAATTTACCAATTTCTTTAGGTGGAACAAAGTTGTTGAAGCAGCAGCTAAAACAGTTTATTTTAGACTGAAATAAATCTGATGCAGCTGTTTGACTCTTACTTAAACATTTTACATGATGCTGTCATGTAAACTGAGATACTTTTGCACATGCTACTAGTTTTCAAATACACTTTGGTAAAAGAAAGTTTCATTTTGAAAGTGTCCGGGGCACCTGCTCTTAGAGTGATCCCAGGAGTGATCCTGAAGTAGGATAATGCAGCTCTCTGTTGTTACAAGACATGCAAAATCCTGTACTTTGCTCAGCTACACGGAAGGGAAAAGCTCTCAGGCAGAAAGGATGTAGAACGGTTTTGTATTTATAGTCAAACAAGGTATTTAAACAATGCTGCCAATTGCCCTGTTCTCTAAACAGAGCCCTCTTAGGTAAAATCACCATAACTTTATTAAAAATTCTATTTTGAATTGTGACACAAATAAAAAAAATGGAAGTTACAATGACAGATTAAAAAATTCCATATCATTATGATCCAATACAATCTTACTGGAAGAGTATAATATAAATTAATCTATATAAATGTCAAAAGCTGGGTCCACAGGCCAGATCCAGCCCACAGAGGCATGACATTCATCCCACAGGGTTCCTATAGGAACTAGGAAATCAGGGTCCCACCATAGAATTCCAGAGTATGGAGCCCCACTGCAGACACATTTCAGCTATAGCTGGACAATCTGAATCCAGATCACAGAGCCAAGCAAGTTTGACACCTCTGACCAATACAGTGGAAGCCACAGTCATTCAAAGACTGACCTAATTGTTTAGTCAGAGAGTGGTGCTGTTTAATCTAACCAGTGGTTTTGACATGTAAGAAGGCGGCCCAGCACCCTTACCAATACCATCTTGCAGGGTGCGGTGGACAGACAAGAAGAGGAAGACCTAGGACAAGCTGGACCACCAACGTCAAAGGCTGGATGGGATTAAAACTGTACAATGACTGCAAAAAACTGGGAAAAATGAAGGAAAGTTACTGCTCCATCAAAGGTGCCTCAGCAGTCAATGCAGCCTTGGGACTGACCTACCAAAACCAACCAGATTAAGGAATTGGAAAGCTTTGATTAATAAATACAATAATCCTTTAACTATCACCTGAGAAAGAGCCAGGTAGACAGCTGGATTATTGCATTAGGAACAATAGTCAGAAATACCACCAGAAATCTTAGAGTCATAAAGTGTCCCAGAGAAGTACGGACCTACAGAGGTGATCTAGTCCAACCCCCTGCCTGAGGCAGGAACAGCCCTAGCCTAACCATCCCATACAACCATAATTTAAACTCTATATAATACTACCCTCAACCTTGACAATACAGACCTAATCCCTAACCTGCCACAGGTACAGCAGGGGAACCAGGGTAGCCAATATCCTGCTTTTACAAATGACATCAGTATACACCATGAATGCCTCGTGCCTCCTGAGGCTGTGGGAGCACAGCGACCGCCCGCAGGCAGTGGTGTCAGTGTCAGCGGTGGGGGCATGGTGGTGGGGAGTGGGGACTGCCCACAGGCAGCCACAGCAGTCTCAGAGGCAGGGAGGAGGGAGTCGCAAGAGGTGGCCAATCTCAGGGGGTGCATCTGCACCCCCTCCGCAACACCAATGATATACACTAAAGAGGTCCAGACAAAGGGGCACGATCCCCCCTCTACAAAGGAAGGCAAAAAAAACCCACAGTCTATATCAATCTGACCATGGGGTAAAATTCTTTTCTGACCCCAAAAATGGTGATCAGTCTGACCCTGAGAGGAGAGGCAAGAACCTCTAAGCCAGGAGCCAAGAACCTCTACCTCCAGCTTTGCTCTTAGCAAGAAAATTGGCACCCCCCCCAGTTGAAGTCCCCAGCCCTAGCCAACACCCAATGCCTATGGGGAGGATTAAAAACACTCTAACCCACAGGGTGTAAGAAGGCATTTGTTCAAATGCCAGGTTTACCTCAAATGTAAGTTTCCAAATTACACACGCACACCCGCATCTTCCATAGTTCTTTTGGGCACACAGCCACTGTTGGGTGAGAGGTCTTTAAATCACTTTCTGAAGATGTGCCAAACGGTTCTTGGCACCAGCCTGGCACTGGAAAAAAAAATCATCAGCTAAATCTTTGACGTTACACGAATAGGAGTTCACTGCTTATTCTGATGAACTGACAGCACCAAAAACAACAGAGCTCCATACAAGTGCTCCTTCAACTATGGACAGTAGTAAAATATGCCGTCTCATTGAACTACCTTGATCCAGTAGTCAGACAATGTATACAGTACAATATAGCGTGTTTTGTGTATTACTTTATTTTTTCTTAAGAGCAAGAAGCAGATTTGGTTCAAGTCCTGTAATATACTTTATCATGAAAGGGGATTTAACCTTAGATTGCAGGGGAGTACTAAAACATGAATATCTTTGTGTCAGGACTTTCCTATGATATATGGCTAGAAAAAGAGTTCTGGAAATGTGGAAGACTCCAGATTTGTTTTGGTGGGAGCACTGTCTTGGTAAACCAGTGGCTATATTGATTTTCTTTCCTCTCCTTCTAGTTCTATGGAACTCACAGGACAAGTTTATATACAGTGATCCAAAAATCAGTTGGTTTTAATCACTGTCATCATCTAGGTGACAGGAAGATACATTCAATAACCTAAGTGTAATACACACAGTATTTATTTTTTTCAAAATAACACCATAGCCTGTCTTCTCCCTGCTACTTTCCCTTCTTATAACTTTTCAAAATAGAGGAAATTTTTACATCCAGGAATTCAGTAACATGCACCATGATCTGTGCTATATTTAAGTGGGAAAAGTGTATTGACAATTCTATTTGTTAACAAAAGTCATCAAAAAATTAGAGAATGTATCATTTATATTTTTGAGAAAATAATGAAGTTTAATTGCTTGGCTACTGATTATTAAACTTGTGCCATAACCACGAACACAGCTGATATCAGTATGTCATTATGTGGGAATAAAAAAAAATCATGAGGATTAATTTAAATTAACCATGACGACAAGAAGGCTATTCTCTCATAAGTACAGCTGAAATAGAATAATTTATCTACAAATCTGTAAAACCACCAAAGGAAGTGGGTTTTTTAGATGATTTTTAATGAAAAAGAGGCTCTAATAAATTGAGATTTCTGCATTGTTCCAAGAACAAAGATAAAATGGAACCAATTGAAAAATGTCATCAGAGAAAACTCTAAGGATTAGTGAAGATGCCAGTTTGGCACAGTAAAGAGGTAAAACAGTAAATAACAGCAAACTAGAGAAGATATACAACACGGTGATTAAAAGCTGACCAGAAACGAAAAAGGAAACTGACCTACCTGTCTGCATTTTCTAAGCGGGGGGGGTGTACAAAATGTTATTAAACACATAAATAATGAAAAGTACATTCAGCTTTTCAAGAGGCTGTCCATGTGAAATCTAGTCAGTTTTTAAAACAAAAGCCTAAAGCAGTTTCAGGCATTGTGCGCATCCCCATTATCCTCTTATCAATATCTGTGGTTTCATAGATAAATTTTAAAAATGTATATTTTTAACCTGGCAAACACTTTAAAAAGTCCAGCGTTGCTGCTAGAAATGTTATATACTTTTTCCTAAAATTTAATTGGGTAAAAACTAAAATTTTTAACCACTGTGAGCGCATCCACACATGCAAGTATGTGCACTTGCAGCAGCTCAAATAGAAGCAGTGTAAATTTGAGCCAGAGCTTTTTGCCACAGGGCACATGCTCGGACATGCACTTTGTTGCGGAGCAAATTGTGCCACTTGGGGCAAAATAACCCTGCCTGGCTCCTCCCGGATCTGAAGCCAGGGGGAGCTAGAGCCCGGGGCCAGCACCTGTGCTGTCCCCAGCTGTATAACAAGCTGCCCTGTGCTGACCCCAGCAGTACAAAAACCTGCCCTCGCCAGCAGTTCAGGGTTACTTGACCTCAGGAGCTTCTGGGGCCCCAGCAATTGGTATCTGGGGACACTAGCCTTTTGTGTCAGCTAGACTGCTGAGGGAGCATCCCAAATTCACTTTTTAAAATACCCCAAAAATCCATGTTCTTCCACAATTAGAACAAAAGAGAGAGAGAAAGGGGGATTGATCAGATGGGCAATGTTTTATTGTTATATTTATAATGTTAAAGAAATTTGGAAGCCTATCAGTGTCTCTCGCATTATAATAAAATAAATCCTAAATATCTATATGTTTTAATGTTTGCTTTGGATTTTCCTTATCGCATGGTGGATGTGTGATGGCAGGGTGTGGGGGGATGTGGGAAAATATGAGTCACTGTGTGGGTAGGTGTGAGGAGAATGTGGGTGTGGGGGCTGCTTAGGAGGAGTGGGTCCCCAGCATGAACACTGCATCCCTGGCGGCTGGCGGGGAAGGGCAGTGCTGGCAGCGGTGAAAGTGTGGTAGCAGTGGTAAGCGGGGAGTTCCCGCAGACACCGCTGGCACTGTCGGCAGTGGGGGGACGGGTGGTGGCAAGCAGCAACCACCTACAGGCACCACCGACAGTGTCAGCGGCACCTTTTTTGAGGGGGTGCACCACCATGCTCAGGGAGTGCACATGCGCCCCCTACGCATTACCAATGGTCCCCTACCCCTCACAGGGCAGAGCCCCCTCCCCTCCCAGCACATGGACTACCCTGCCTGCAGGGTCCCAAGCCCCCCAGGGGTAACAGCTCCCCCCACGCCTTCACTGGTCTCCAGGCCCCTGCTCTTCTCCAGCCTCTGGAGGCTGAGATGAGCAGGAGAACAAGCAGGAGCATGCGCCCCCTACGCATTACCAATGGTCCCCTACCCCTCACAGGGCAGAGCCCCCTCCCCTCCCAGCACATGGACTACCCTGCCTGCAGGGTCCCAAGCCCCCCAGGGGTAACAGCTCCCCCCACGCCTTCACTGGTCTCCAGGCCCCTGCTCTTCTCCAGCCTCTGGAGGCTGAGATGAGCAGGAGAACAAGCAGGAGGCTGGAGAGAATAGGAGAATAAACAGGAGGCTCATTCCCCCCACTCCGTTGGTTCCCCCAGCTCCCCATTCATTCCCCCCATCCACCATTCATTCCTCCTGCCCCCTGTTCATTCTCCCAGCCCCTCGCTTGCTCTCCCAGCCCCCCCCAGGCTCACCAGCAGTAGCAGAGAATGAGCAGGAGGCTGGAGAGAGCAGGGGAATTCTCCAGCTCATCTCCAGGGGCATGTCTGCAGCCTCCTGCTGGTCTCCAGCCCCAGGAGGGGGAAGGAGGCTGGAGACTGCCTCATTCCTCTGCTATCTCCAGCCCCCTGCTCCTTCTCCTGCTTGTCTCCATCCTCGGGCTCCAAGTTTGCAGCGCAGGGAACATTTTTGTCATTCATGCACATGCCTATTGCCCCACCTCAAAGGGGTTTGAGACAGGGTAAGAGGCATGTGCACGCTCCTCTGGATATGCCCTGTGAGTCTGCAATTAGTTAAGGAAGCTTTTACTCAATGAAAAAAGTAACTTTGTATTATTAACCAACTATTCCACTACCTCACTCCACTTTCAAGTGAAAAGGGTGCAGCGTCCATTTCCTGCTGTGATGAACAGGGAAGGTTCTGAGGAAGGTGAGAACTAAAAGTGCTCTTCACACCCTCTCATCCATCTGGCACACTTATGCAGAGAATGGACACAAAAACTCTTATGTAACCAGTATTTTCTCCTATAAAACAACATTTATGGTGTTAGCAGCTCACTAATTTTATTGTAAGGAAAGTGTAAAAGTGATAATTTCCTGGAAATAAAGTCCCCAGAGAAAATTTAACCTCCATTTTCTACCCCATGCAAGTCACCATGAAGATAATGAAGTTTCACAATGTGCAACTTTAGAGCAGAACTTGGCCACTGTGTTGAAGGACTAAATGACAAGGAAAATATAATCAATGCATAGTGTTACTTATACAATGACAAATTGGCCCTACATTTTAAAATAACACTCTTTTAAAACCAAATTGAATGATCTAATTACAAGATCAAAGTCCTATAGCTAAACTTCAAACATATCATTGGAACTGACACTTCAATTCTTCATTGCTCTTTGTTCTCTTGGCAGACATAACCATTACCTCTCTGAACATAATAAAAATGAACCATCCAAAACCAACATAATGGCACTACCTCATAGTTGTGACAAAAGTAAAAGAATATACCAAAATTCCTGGCAGCCTGGATAGAAGAGAAAGTCTGGTTTAGAGAGTGTAATTTTTTTATAATAAGACAGGAAATAGTACCATGATTTAATATTATACAATATAAAGAAGATTCTTCCAGAAGAGGAAGCAATATCCAAAAGGAAAAATATATTTAAAAAATCCAAATGCTAAATTTAAAAAAAGAAATGCAACATTAAAGGTAAAATGAAGTATGAACCAAAACTGGCTCCTTTAGGTTTTTTTTATCATACAGAAAAATCTTTCCAACTTTCTCCTTTCCTGTATAAGACCAAAACTATGTGATGTTCTGTTTGTATTACAATTACAGTAATTCAATGCAGGTCACTTGCTTTTTACTGAGTCCAGATGACATTTAGTAAACCAAACATGGGCCAATTAGTTACAAAAAAAAAAAAAAAAAAAAAAAAAAAAAAAGTCAAGGAGGGAGGCAAGGAGGGGTTCTCATTGCCTTTGGGTAGGTCATACAGTGGCTAAAGAACACAACTGCCTGAATTGCATTTTGGTTAACATCAGACATAAGGCTGAAGCTAACAACTAATATTTCTTCATTCCTTTTAGTGTTCTCACACTGATTTAAAAACAGTTTCCCCAGTTCTCTCAGGTTAGGCAAGGACAATACCACTATGAAATACAGCTTTTATTGCCGTCTATAACTCATTTCAAAATGCATTGTTTGTAGTTCCCAGAGTATGAGCAATGTAGCTTGCACAGGATTTTTAATATCCCAAGTGGCTAACTAACCTTTTCAAGCTTATTGAACCTACTACAGTACAAAAGAAACATACAGCATTGGAAATTTAGTGAATGTTAAAAATAATAATGGTCTAAGCCTCTTCTGTTTCTGCAATAACATCTGTATTCTTAAATCAGCCTGAACTACCATGTAAATTAACCATACAATAACCTTTACTGATAAAGCAGGGCAACTGGTTATAGAGGGGGAGAAAATCCTCAAATTTAGATCCAAGAAAGAAGGAAACAATAATGCCTTTGTCAATATCTTATTAGCAATTGAGTATTTACCTTTTTCCAGCAAAAACTGAAAGCATAAGAAGACTAGATTTAGTTTACTAAATAAAGCACCAAATTCAGGCATTGAGTAAGTGGCAGCAACTCCATGGAAGTAAATGGCATTGTTTCTACCTATGCTAGACCTGAATTTGACATGAACTGTTCCATGTTTGAAACAGTGGCAACAAGTTTTAAAAATATAACTGAACGTGTAATATAATGTAATATGTTAATAAATTTAATAAGCCCTTATGCATACTGGATCATAGGAAAGTAGGGCTGGAAGGGATTTTGAATCATCATCTAGTCCAGCCCCATGCTCAAGGCAGGATCATCCCTGATCAAACCATGCCAGCTAAGTTTCTGTCCAACCTGTCCTTGAAAACTTCCAAGGACAGTAATTCCACAATTGCTCTAGGTAGCCCATTCCAATGACTGACCACTCTGAGTCAGAAAGATCCTCCTAATCTCCAACCTAAATTTCCTCTACTGCCACTTTAGGCCACTTCTCCTAGTCCTATCCTCTACAGCCACAGAGAAAAAAAAAAAAAATCTCCATCTTCTCTAGAATCACCCTTCAGGTATTTGAATCAAATCCCCACAAAGTTGTCAACTCCAGGCTAAATAACAGTAATTCTTTCAGTCTTTCCTCATAAATTATGCTTCTCTGGTCTCTACTCATTTTTGTTGCTCTGTGCTGAACTCTTTCCAATCTGTCCATATCCTTCTTGAAGTTTTGGGGCCCAAAAGTGGACACGGCACTCCAAATGAGGCCTCACCAGCGCTGAACAGAGCAGAAGAAACACTTGTATTGACATTCCTGTTGATACATCCCAGTACACTGTTGGCCTTTTGTTTTTTAGCTTTTTGCACCAAGAGCACACTGTTGGTTTATATTCAGTTTACGGTCCACTGTAACCCCAGATCCTTCTCCGCAGTACTACAGCCTAGCCAATCATTCCTCAGTCTGTATTTGTGCATACAATTACTTCATCCCAAGTGCAGAGCTTTGCATTTGCCCTTGTTGAATTTCCTTTGATTGACCGAGGACCATTTTTCCAGTCTTTTCAGTTCATTCTGGATCCTAGCCCTGCTCTCCCGAGTGTCTGCAACTCCAAACAATGTTGGCATCATCTGCAAATTTGCCAAGCATGCATTCAATCCCATCATCCAACTAATCAATGAAGATGTTGAAAAGTACCGGACCCTGGAAAGACCCACTTGATACTTCCTTTCTACTAGACATTGAGCCTTTGATGACTGCTTGTTGAGCATGATAATCCAACCAGTTATGTACCCACCTTACAGTACTTTCATCTAGTCTGCATTTCCTTAGCTTGTTAACGAGAATGCTAAACGAGACAGGTCTTACTGAAGTTAAAGTATATCACATCCACTACTCTCCCCACATCTACAGAGCCATGACCTTTATCATAGAAAGAATCAAGTTAGTCAGGCATGGCTTGCTCTTGGTGAATTCACACTGGCTGTTCCTGATCAATTTGTTCTTCTCTAGGTGATTCACAATGGATTCCTTGGGGACCTGCTCCGTGATCTTTCCAGGTATCAAGGTCAGGTGGAATGGACTGGAATTCTCCAGATGCTTCTTTCTTTTCTTAAAGATGAGCCCTATATTTGCCCTTTTCCAGTTATCCAGGACCTCGCTTCACCTCCATAAACCATTCTGGAAATAATTATTTATATTATTTTCAATATAGAAGGGACTAGCAATGATCACAAATAATCTCAACCTTTCAGAAAATTCAGATCCATATCTGAATTCTCTCTCTCTCTTCTCTAATGCTCTCGCTCTCAGACACAACACAAAGAGAAAGTTTAAAAATCCCTATTGCCATACAACAATAGATGGAAGATTTATTTTACCAAATTAAAGTGAATTGCTCATTTTAATGGTCATTCATACAACGTAAGCTTTTCAGTCTCTTAGCAATTTTGTCATGCTTTTGAGAACTATACAGAAAGTGGTAAGATGCCAAAGGTTGTGTCTGATGGGCTGTGCAGGTATGCTTCTTCAATATTTGATATTAATATTGAAGTAAATGGAGCTCCAAGGCATAATTCTGGCAAGGATTGATGCTAGTAACTCCATCTCACTGATCTGTGGCTCCTCTATCTTCATATAACAAATGTGAAAAGAGCACTTTTACATATTGAATGGCCTGTTTTCTCTTTTGATGGCCTGAGTAGAGGATGGTAGGAAGCAGTATCAGAATTCTCAAACAAAATCTATGCAACAACTTTGCCAAATCGTCTTTGTTCCTTCAAAAGTGCCAATGTTGCCAGGCTTTCAAGTAGTAGTCTCCTTTCCATAGGTGAAACCAACTAAGTTAACTAGCATAGGTATTTCTAAAGTCAATTATAGTAACAATTAAAGGTGGGGCAGGGGAGCCAGAGCTATTTCTTTAAAGTGTGGCATGAGGAGGTGATGTGGTCACCACCAAGCTCTAGCCATCCTTACCTTCACACAGCTCCTGGTAACCACTGGGTAAGAGGTTGGGTGGCCTCAGGGCCACGCTAAAAGTGGAAACAACAAGTAGAAATCAATCCATTGAGACCCAAGTCCTTCCAGTCCATAGCCAGTCACCCTACTGACTAAGCAACAAGGTTACCAGTTATTATAGTAGGTATTATATAAAGATATGAATTTAGCACTGGATTTAGCCCTTACCTTTTTTCTCTTTTCTTTTTCCTGGGGGGG
>NW_005842883.1:156398-174555 GCF_000455745.1 Alligator sinensis
GAAGAGGAAGAGATAGGGAAAGTACAGTCCAAAATAAAATGAGATACTTAAACGTGCCCATGTTGGTTTCCCCCACCAGTTTAATCTACAGCCCAGAACCCAGTATGAAAATTCCTTGTCACAAATGTGATTTAGCAGCAGATAAATCTCAAACGATAGACTTGAGTTTGTTATGTCAGTCCTGAAGTCTAAAGACCTTCAGAATGGTCTGTAATAAAACACCTTTGGATAATTGGATTTTTAAAGCACTTGCTACTAAGTAATTGCAGGAAAAGCCAGGCAATGAATGCAGGCTTCATGTCAGACCTGTATTCTCACATGATGTCTAATTCATAGATTTCATAGACACTAGGGCTGGAAGGGACCTCAGAATATCATTGAGTCCAGCCCCTTGCCCCAGAGGCAGGAAGTCAGCTGGGGTCATAGGATCCCAGCAAGAAAAAGATTCAGGTTTCTCTTCAAAGCGTTCAAAGTAGGTGCTTGAACCACCTCCAGCGGCAGGCCATTCCAGACCTTGGGGGCTCGGACAGTAAAGAACTTCTTCCTTATGTCCAGCAGGGCAGGGGAGGGCGGGAGGCAACCCTACTGTGGAGCAGAGTGCCCCACCCAACCCAGAGAGCATGCTGGGAGAGTCTGATTTATCTTAAGCTATCAAGGGGTCTGGGACAGACATTGCATAAACTGGTTTGAGACGGTCAACCAGGTTTCTCTCAAAACAGTTTCAGCCATTTTCAAACTGGTTTATGTGCACTGAACATCTTTTCTGTTACAGGTTTAAACCAGTTTCTGATCACTTAAACCGGTTTGTGTGTAATGTCTGTTCCTAGCCTAAAGGTCCTGGTGCCCAGGTAGGTGCCCAAAACAGCCCAGTTCCCTGAAAGCAGACCTGCCCCATCCCCACCCTGCAGGACACTACCCCCATTATGCACAAGGGTGATGATATGCACACCCCATTGGCTTCTGCTGCCACTTGCAGAGAACCCCTTCATCTTTGCATCCAGTGCAAACAGCATTGGCAGGGGCTGATTAGAGATGCAGATACTGAATCATCCTGTCACTGTGGAGGACTCCCAGGCAGCCCCTTCATGCTGAAAAGGTGATAGGACTGTGCAAACAGTGACAGCAGGGACTGATTGGGTCTGGCAACAAGGGTAACAAGCTGCCTGCTACTGTGTAAAATTAACACACTAGGAACTTCAATGGAGCTATGAAGCAACCTCCTGTCACCCCCTGGCTGGAGAGCATGCCTTTGTTGCAACTCTGCAGTGCTTCACCCAGGGAGTTTTGAACACAAGGCTGTCCATAGCACTTTATATTTTGTAGTGGTACAAATTTTATACAAAAACAATGCCATGGGGTTTGGGGAGGTTATATCATCATTGTTCAAAAATACTATATTCAGCAGTTATATCAGTGGATCAGAGTTGGGTTCTAAAAAATTCTACGCACAACCTTGCAAAAGAAATAACATAACTCACAAAAGTAAAAGGCTGGCTGCTTTTGTTGTTGTTTGTGAGACTTTGGATGATGGCTGTTTTCCTATTTGTGTCTGGTACTGTTGGAGGGTTGTTTGGAAGATTTTTAGCAAAAAGAAAATGTTATTCAAAAATAAGAATAGTTTATTCATTGATTTCACGTTTTCTACAGCAAAAATCAATAGAACTACATAAATGAAAAGGAAAGCATGTGAAAACAAGCATATTTGCACAATATACCATGGTGTTTCTGAAGGGCACCCTGGGAGTTCCCAACAAATACATAATGAAACAGTAAAACACATCAGGACTGGCCAAACCTTCAGAAAGAATAAGCCAGTTTTAGTAAAAAAATGTAAGTTTATACCAGTGGAGGCTGTAATGATATCTTTCTTCATCATCTCCCAGAGGAACTAGAGCAATGCAATATACCTGGGCATGAAGCCACCATACAGTAGTGGCAAGGGCTAAAGTACTAAATGACTGAGCAGTAACAACTGCGCAATTCTGTGCATGTATAAACATGCCCTCGGAGCTCTACACTAGTTTCAAATACAGTAGTAAGTCAAAATCATTGACCCATTCCTTACCATTGTGGCTCTAATGACTAAGGCAGCAGTTCCCAAACTGTGGTACATGGACAACCTGAGCGTGGTACATGGAAGGCTGGGGGGAGGGGCACGCACACACACAGACACTCAGCCCAGGCTCCTGCAGGTGGCCAGGAACGCAGCCCGATCGCACATGCAGCACTGCCCAGCAGGTAAGTGTACTGGGAGGAAGGAGCATGGGGGAGGGAAGGAGCGGAGGGATGCAAACTGAGGTCCTCTTGGGGAGGGAGGGAGTGGGGCAGAGGCAAGGATGATTGGGGTCCCAGGGGCAGGACAGGGATGACAGTGGGAGCCCCAGGCAGCTCATCCAGGGGTGTGCGGGGGCTCCCACCACTGTGTGCAACCTGGGGTAGGCACAGGAGGCACCTGCCCCCCAGGTTTCTGTGTGGGGCACAATGCCATGTCTTCCATACACTGGCTGCCCAGCAAGGGGAGGCACATGGCATCATGTGCAACTCCTGAGACAACAGCGGTGGAGTGCAGAGCCAGCATGCAGTGGCAGCTGCCTCCACCCCACGCAAATCCTGGAGGCTGGAAGTCCCACATAACCCTGGAAAGACCCAGGTCACCCCAGGAAGGGCCATGGTGGGCAGGGGTGCCCAGCAGCACCCGAGGTGGGGCCTGGCTCGGTCTGTGCAGCTCCATGAGAAGATGCCACCTGCTCAAAGCAGGATGCCAGGATCAGGGGGGCAAGAAAGAAAAGAAAGAAGAAGAAACAGCAAAATTTATGGTCATTAACTATATTAATATGCAGTGCATTCTGCCACGTACACACTTCTGTTTTTGTTTTGTTGCCAAAACTGGCACCCCAGTTTTGTTTTTTTGGTGTGCCAGCACTCCAGCACCTTACAGAATACACGTTGAAGTTATTTGGTTACTCTGGCCAAAAATGTTGCCCACCCGTTTTACACCATCTTCTTTCAACTTTACAATTGTTTTATATGGCTACCGTAACTGATAAAACAATGTTTTATAGATTTAATAGACATTAAGGCTGGAAGGGACCTTGGAAGATCACTGAGTCAGGCCTCCTGCCCCAGGGGGAGGAAGTCAGCTAGGGTCAAAGGATCCCAGCAAGATAAGATTCCAAATGTTTCTTAAAAAGTGTCCAGAGCAGGTGTTTGCACCACCTCTGAAAGGAGTCTATTCCAGGCCTTGGGGGCTCAGACACTGAAAAGGTTTTTCCTTATGTCCAGCCTAAAATGGTCTTGGAGGAGTTTATGACTGTTTGACCTTGTCATCCCTTGGGGCGCTCTGGTGAACAGGTGTTCCCCCAAATCCTGATGTGTAGCAAGAAACCCTTTTGTCTGCCCCCCCACCCCAAATGTGAAGCTCCTCCATATGGCAAAAGCCCCTCTTTTAGTATTTGCCCCCTTTTGGGGTTGCTTTCTCTTTTCTACATTTTCTTCCTTCCTCTCTCTTTTTTATTATATCATTATTATTTTTATATAAGGTGTATTTGTAGTGAAAATAGAGCTTGTAGAGGCTATTACAAATGTCCTTTAAGTTTAAAAGTAAGTTGTACCATGTAACAGTGTTAGCAAGAGCAGGAATTTCTGTATGGAGCAGGTCCCTGAATGAATTGTGGTTGATTGTGTAACACAGTAACTAGTCTGGATAAGCATGTTAACGAGCGGCAATTAGCACCTACCAAACTACAGACCAAGAAGAGGAAAGAATCAATAAAGAGCCAGGAATTCCTGGAAACTTCACTGTTAAAGGTACGGAAGCCCCCGCTTGAACTAACCAACGCTGGAAACAGACCCTTGGGGCTGAAATACCCCCTGATCAACCACTTCCAGAGCTCTATTCATCATGGCAGTGAATCAATCAAAATTCATCAACGGACTCCTGAGACTGCACGTGTGCGCGGACGTGACCTCTGGGGC
Source organism: Alligator sinensis (assembly GCF_000455745.1). Classification (NCBI taxonomy): domain Eukaryota; kingdom Metazoa; phylum Chordata; order Crocodylia; family Alligatoridae; genus Alligator; species Alligator sinensis. The sequence continues at coordinate 160,374 of NW_005842883.1, forward strand.
TGACAGCTGCCATCCAGCAGCTACCAAGTGGGACGTCCCTCGAGGTCAATGACCCCTGGATTGGGTAAGCCTGAGAATTGGGGAGTCACCAAAGTCTACCAGAGAGGGATAAAAGGCAGTGAAGAATGACCCCCAAGGGCACCCTCTTTGACCTGACCAGCATCCTGCTTCTCCAGCCAGAAGGACCAGCCAGCGACCCCCTTCGGCAGTAACATCGCACTGAAAGAAGCCTTGACTGGACATCAATGGCGGACTCCAGTGCTTGGGGATAGGTATATCTTGACACCAGTGTTTAGAGCTAACTACTGTGCATGTGTGTGCGTGAATGTGTGTGTGTTTGAGGGGATCAGCACCAAGGTTTATGGTCTGATTTTTGCATCCGTCCAATAAACTAGAATTTTACAATGATCCTGGGAGTTAGTCCTTTGTAGCCAACAGATGTATACCCCTTATATACTTACTGGCTGCCACCAGGTCACCCCTAAGCCTGCGCTTTTCCAGGCTGAAGAGTCCCATGGATCTTAGCCTCTCTTCATAAGGCCTGTTCTCATGCCCTCTTATCATATGCATGGCTCTCCTGTGGTCTCTCTAATGCTTCTCCACGTCCTGTTTGAACTGTAGACCACGAAACTGGATGCAGCACTCCAACTGCAGCCTCACCAAGACAGAGTACAGTGAGAGAATGACATCCTCAGATTTACTTGAGAAGCATCTATGGATACAAGCCAGAGTTTTGTTTGCTTTACCAGCTGTGACATCGCATTGGTGGCTCATGTTCATCTTGTGCTCAATCACGACCCCAAGTTCCTTTTAGTCATGGTGCTAGTGAGCATAGCACTGCTGAGCCTATAAGCGTGATGTGGGGTTTTTTTCCCCCTGAGGTGGAGTACTTTGCATTTTTCTGTATTGAATGTCATCAAGTTTTTATCAGCCCACTTTCTAAGCCTGTCAAGGTCAGCCCGAATCACCAGCCTATCTATCTTCGGGTATGGACGCTGTACCCCAAAGTTTGGTGTCAATGGTGAACTTGGCCAGTCTACTTCTGACACCAGGGTCCACAGTGTTAAGAAAGACGTTAAAGAGTATGGGTCCAAGGACAGAGCCTTGGGGGACACCACTGGTCATGGAGTGCCACGATGATTCACTTCTGTCAACTACCATTCTCTAGGTCCGACCTCAGAGCCAATTCCCCAGTCATTGGACTGTGATGTAGCCGAGGCCTCAGTTGGCCAATTTTTCCATGAGGAGATCACGGAACACCAGATCAAAGGCTTTTTTAAAGTATAGACATATGATGTCAATCTCTTCTCCCTTGTCCAGGTGATATCATTTTGATTACTAAGGGTTTTGATATTGTGTTAATACATAGTCTGTTACCTATGTGTATGAAAAATGTGCTGGTGATACTTAAGGCTATATCATTTTAAATTAGTGGCACTCAGTCTGTCAGAGTTTGGGAACCACTGGACTAGGTTCTATGGGGCAAGGAGGAAGGAGGGGGAAGCTATACCACACCCTCAAGCATTGGGAATCCCCAATAATCAGATTACTTTCTACTGATTGTTTCCAACATGGAAACCAGAATGTACCAAACACATAACAGCTTGTAATATATTAAAAACAAATCTTACCAAAACAAAATCTGACATGGCCCATACAATTTCTCCTTGTGAAGGAAAAAAAAAAAAAAGAAGAACTATACATGGCAGATAACAGTCATGTGATTCAATGCACCTCTGTATGGGGCTCAGATACTACAGTCAAAAGGATAGTAAAGGAAACAGGAGACTAATGTAAAACCTGGCTCTATTTAAATTCAAGGTGCAAAAACAAGTCAAAGGTCTGACTTAAATGCTTTAGAAGTAACAAATTTGAGATCTTTCTCTGTGAGGAGATCATATTCACTTACCTGATGCATGTATGAAACCCCATTAAAGAGTTTATGCAGGTAAGCCCCTGAGTTCCATATAAGCATTAAGGTCAAGAGGTCACTGTAGTAGGGAGCTTAGACAGAAAAATAACATTTCTTACTTTACCCGCTTCACTAAAAAAAAAAAAGAGCTATATTATCAAGTCTAATATCACCAAAGCTGTAGAGATATGTACAAAACAAATATGTTCACAAAATGACAGATTTTGGGACAGAGTAAATTTAGCCTTACTTTTAAGTGTTCATGTTTAAATCTAACCCTCAATTTCTTAGAAATATGTAAGGGAAGCATACAAAAAATTAATTTCTATGCATTCTTGAATCATTTAATCTAGAGCATTATATTTCAGCCATGACAAAAAAAAATGTAGCCTTTTAAACATAGTAGATTTTTGTTGCTGATTTGTGGTCTGCACTCTTAGGATATGCCCAATTATTTACATATTAATTGCATTTTCGCAATTTTTGTTATGGTTTCTTTTAACCTAGTGCATTCTTGTCTCATTCAAAGATGCATATCACAGTTTTCATGAAAAACACTGGCGTGGGAGAAAGAACAATATAAAAACGAGTTCCAGTTTCCATAATTATCCATGCAAAGGCATACCCTTCAACATAGTTAATTAATACCTTCACAAAAAATTCAAAAAATAAAACACCACCAACATCACAGCTAAGACAAAAGAGAAATTCAACACTTCAAATATATATTCAATAAACTGATGGCATCTAACTGAACAGAAAAGAATGAAACCTAAAAAATATCAGCTCATCGAAAAATATTGTGGTAATCTAGGAAGGCAAAAGTAAAAAACAAATTAACTAGATTACAGTATGTAAATGAACAATACTCTAAGTGCTCAATTCTTCTTATATGCTGTTTTATTATGTGTTGTTCCCCTATTAATAATAAATAAGGACCTACCAAACTCACAATTCCTATTTTTCACAGAAACTACATTTGTCAGGTCCCCCCTGAAAATACACAGGGACCGTGAAAAAGCAGGAAAACGGGGATGGGGTAGGCAAAAAGGGGACTGCACAGAGAGGCAGGAAGCCTTAGCATCCTGAAGCACAGGAGGAGAGTGTGATAGGGTGACCACCTTTTTAAAATGTAAAGGTGGGACACATGCCTTCCCATCCCCCTCCCCTCCACACCCCCTCTCCCAGCAGCACAGCCAAAACAGAACCAAGTGCAGTAAGGACAGATATGAGCGGCAGGCTCCCTGCCTTGCTGCCCTTCCCCTGAGAGCCCTTCCCCCCACTACCCTCCAGCAGCAGCAGGGGGCACAACTCTGTGCTGCCACCACCCCCGCTGTTGCTGGGTGGGCAGGGGGCACATTGCCATAGTGGCATGGGGCTCTTGGTGGGAGAGCAGCAGGGCAGGGAACCCCAAGCCTGCAGCCTGCATCTGCCCCTGCTGCACTTGGCTCTGCTCTGGCTGTGCTGCTGGTAGAGGCAGGGCAGTAGGAATGGGAGGGACTTCCAGGGCCCCTTGGTCAGAGGCATGGGGGCCCACTGTGCTCCACCATGAAAATGGCACCAGATGCTGTGCCGGGTCCACAAAATATGGAGGCAGACTCTGTGAATTAGGTAGGTCCCTAATAATAAATATGCAAATGATTTAACTATTCATCAAGTGCTAAATAGAATGGAAATATAGAAGGCAAATACCTTTGCAGAAAGAGAGCTTAATTTTTAAAACAGTCTTAAGAAAGTATAGTGGTCATACTTAAGAAATCTTAGGGAAATAACTTTACTCACCACTAAAGATGAAATCAAATCTCAACTCAGCATAACATCTTCAAAAAAAAAAAAAATGTTACCGACATAGTACTGTCATTCAACGTATTTAACAGAAAGGAAGTTAAAGAGTAGGATATCCTTTACAGGGGATAAAAGTCAATCGGTTTTTTTTAATTTTAAAATCTTTTTTTTATTTAAATCAGATTTTTTTTAAATTTAATTGTATTTTTTATTTTTTTGTTAAGATGCTTTTTAAAAAAAATAAACCTATATAATGAGAGTTTTAAATTACCTATCTATCAGCCCTCTAAGTTTCTCTGCAAGTTTGTGTACAAGGAGTCAAGCCCTTACCTCTCAAGAAGTAGTTTCAAGAAGTTAAATGAACAGAGGATTGTTAGGGGTGGAGTAGATCTGGGCGAGGAGGAGCAGTCTGGAGATAAATGCAAGGAGTATTAATGCAAGGCAGTAGAAACAAAAGAGAAACATTTTAATCAGACTATTCCAGAAGTCTTGAGGGGTAAGTTTCTGAGTATAGCCTCTCCACTGATTTGTGATCTAGTGAGGGAATGGTATAGTAGAAGGGAAAACCTATCATGGCAGCAGGCTTTTTAGGTCATAAGAGAGAAAAGAAATCAAAGATGAGAAGAAATCTAGATGAAAGTGAAGAAAGCCCCAAGCTAATAACATGGCTGCAGCACTTATTTGATGTCTTCCTAATACAGCGTGGCAAAAATATCCCCCAAATATCCATGATTAGTTTAGTGAATTGGAGATAGTTCACTTCCCAAAGACTTGCACAAGTATCTGCTTCAATTAGTAAAAAAAACAAAAACAAAAACAAAAAAAAAAAACAACACCCAAATCATAATTCTGTTTCCTGATGTAGCTGCAAAATTATTCTGAAAAAATATCAAAATAAGTCACCGCTTTAAAACGTATAGTGTGTACCTTCTAAAAATGAAACCTACATCTTTCTCCAAGTTGTGAATAAAATGTATTAAGGTTATATCAACCAACAAGTATGCACTTTGTAGAAAACAACTTAAATCGAGGCTTCCTGACCAGCGATTTAAATCATGATATAAATCTATTTGATTTCAATCAAATCCACCCTGATCCTTTATTTGTCATTTGTACACCAAAGAGAAGAGAACCATGCATATGAAATAGTAAAACCAGTTATTCGTTTTCTCAAGCTTAATGTAAGGATTTTTATAAAAAGGGAAGTAGAGGACAAATTCTAGATAAATTCACAATAGACATAAGGATACAATTTTTAATGGTGAGTGTAATTACTCACTGGAAAACCTTACCAACTATTATGGTAGATTCTTCATCCCTGGACATTTTTTAAATAGGCACAGGATTTTTTTTAAAAAGCTATGCTTTAGCCCAACTGTAACAACTGGGCTGTAAGTAGATTTCAATTCATTACAGTCCTAGAACCTGGGTTATATCCATAATGCTAGATTACTGTTGATCACCAGGGATCTGGGTTTTCCCTTTTCCATGGGGGGAAAAAAAAAAGAGAAAACCACAGATTTTGCCCTTTACCAGAGGAAAACAGATTTCTCATTTTACTGGAGAAACCTGTGGATTTTGCAGTTTTGCAAAGAGCTCTCTGCAGGCTGGCAGAGTTCCAACCTGCAAGGGGCTGGGAGGGAACGGGAGGAGAGTGGTCAGGCAGGGGGCACCATGTGCATGTATATATGCACATGGCCACTAGGCATCCTGGCAAGCATGAAGTGGAGAAGGCCCCCATATGGAGGGAGGGAGGGAGTTGGTCAGGGCTGGGGCCGAGGCTGCTGCTCAGCCAGGCAGTGCATAGGGCTTGGGGCCCGAGGCCACAATGCATGGCAGCAGGGCTCCGGCAGAAAGTGGGACAGGGCCACAGGTGGCTCATCCCGGGGTTGTGGGGGGCAGAGCCAGCTCCCCGCTGCTGTGTGCACTCCTGGGGGGGAAGTGTCCCCCAGATCTGTGTTCAGGGCAGGGGTGGGAGTGGGCTGCCTGCTGCAGGGTCGGCCTCCCACCCTGCTGCCCTCCCCTGGGATCTCCGCAGTCCAGCGGGTGCGATCTGGCACTGCAGGGAACAGTGGGGCCATGTGGGGACCTCCTTGCCTCTGCAAACTCCGCACTGCCCCAGTGAGGTGTCCCTTGCCCATGTGGCAGCAGCAGGGGCAGCGCCCCTCACTGCAGCTGTATGGGCAGGAGACTGCAGACCTGGGTTCCTGTCCCCATAGCCCAGACAGCTGGGGGCCCCCCTCCAACAGGGCTAGAGGTGGCAGGGGAGTGAAGGGCACAAGCATGGCCGGGAGGAGTGAGGAGCTTGAGCAGAGCTGTGAGGGGGAGTGAGGGGCCTTTCATTTTAATAACAGATTAAGTATAGCTCTAAGGTATGAACATAGGCCATATAAAACTTTATGGTGACAAACAGGAATCTCTTTGGATGCTTAGCCCCATGACAGCATAATAACTTCTAAACATTATGAATAAATAATTCCCAAGTGCCGGGAATCTAAATCTAGAAGATGTCACATTATGCCCTTCCACACACATCTAACTATCCAAGCATTTATGTGGTATCTATTAGGATGGTATTAAAACACCTCACAGAATTATGTGGTGGATGAAGATGCATTTTTTATTGCTTCCTTCCCTCCAGTCAGCAGAAGACAGATTTTTTGAATAAGGGCAGGGGGGCAAACAGACAGACAGACAGATAAATAAAATTTCCCGATTGGGGCTGATCATTCCACTGTTTCAGTGAAACTTAAATACTATGGGAAATCATGACCACTTGGCTAAAGAAGTCACTTGGGTAAACTTGAGGCATTACCACAAAGAACCTTTTATGTTGTCCAAAACCTTGAATTTGACCTAGTGTTTCAAGTGTAGTGACCGTAGTGTCATTAGTTATCAGTTGGATAGGCGACTATATTCTAAACCAGTGGTGCTCAATGTTTTAGTGCTGCAGGCTGGATGAGTGGCCATGGGCTGGTCCATTGCCCAGATTGGACCTTGTATGCTAGAAATCGGGCATGTACCACCTTCTTTGGCTACAGGTCCCCAGATGGGGGCTTCCAAATTAGGGGCCTCATGCCCCTGTATTGCTTCCCTCACCCTGTGCTACCAGATTGGGACCCTGCTCTGTCTCTGCTGGACCCTGTTCTGCAGGATCAGGACCTGCACTACCTCCAGGCAGCCACTTGTGTACTGGAATCATGCCCCAGTCCACCTCCTAACAAGTCTGGAAATTTGGCTGCAGAGGAGTGGCAATTGCTGCCAGAGACTCCCTACCACCAGATTCCTGGACCTGTGGTGACTCCTACAGGCCAGATGGCATGACTCCATGGACCAGATCGCACTTGTGGGCTGGGGGTTGAGCATCCCTGTTCTAAACCAACAACATCTTTAAGAGTTACAATGTTTTAGGAAAAGAATTACAATAATCAAGGCCAAAGTTACAAAAGTACATCACCATTGCCAAATCCAACCCAACCAGAAAATGCATGGGGCTAGATCCGATGTGACCAGTAGAACACCACATGATTTTATTCCCACCTGTTCAAGTGCTTTAAAAAAACCCTGTTAACATATCTACTTTTGTAACTCACCATCTCAGCCTTAAGAGTAGGTTACAAAAAGCAGCAAACGCCCACCTACTTTCTATTAATAGTTTTGTGGGGATTCAAGCAGACTGACAGATTCAAACCTAAACACTTACATGCCTTTAAACATCTTTTTTTGGAAACTGCCAATGCAAATTTGGGTGTCCAGAAGCAGCAAAAATTTCAGGTCAACCACAAACTTCTGGAACAATCTGAAGACACATGCTCTCAAGAGACGGATATTAGAGATGACATCTGATTCTCATGCATCCTCGAGGACTGTTAAGTGGTCTTAAAGCAGGTATAAATGTATCCAACCAGACTAGAATGAAGTAAGCAGGCATGATGTAAAACAAGGCTGCGCAACTTCTATGTGGAAACAGGCCTAATGCCGCGTGAGTGGGCACCGCAAATCCATGGGGCACAATAGGCCCCCAAGCTGCATGGTGCATGGACACCCCCCACAGGCGTCTGCCTGGGTGCTTCCTTGTAGACATCCCACTGCTGCGCTGTACCACCTTCCTGCACATGCTGTACCACCTGCGGAACCATGCTCCACTGCATCTCCTACATACCTTTTCCACCTGGGTGCATCCCCACAATTGCTGCACTATGAAGGCCCAGGATCACCCTCAGCTCCCCACACTGCCATGCCCCACCCCTGGGGCAAAGTGAAGGCCAAATGTGGGACAGAAAGCCTAGAGACTCCAGCTGCTGTTTCAGGCAGAGTAATGGGGGGGGGAGGAGCGGTGGCTGAGCAGGTACCTGGGCCGGCAACTTAACACCTGTCAGGCCACATGCAGTCCACAGGTTGCCATTTGGGCAGCCCTGATATAAAATGAGAATAAGAGGCAACAAGCTCTCTGAAATGCATCTCCACCTCCCATATCATCATAACTTTTGTCTTTCTAGGATTCAGCCTCAGTCAATTGCTCTTCATCCACTTGTTGCTTTCAGTCACGCAACTGATTAGCTAATAGAGGATGTTTGAATTTCATGGGAGGATGAAGCATACCATATTTTCTTGCATACAACACACACCTTTTCCCTCAAAACTGGCCTCCCAGAATTGAGTGCTAATTATAAGCAGCTTTCTTCATTGGAAAAGAAACATGCCTGGAGTCATTGTGCATGTCATGCAGCTCCCAAGATGGCTGCCACTTGCATCTATAGTTCATCAAACTGAAAGAGCAGAGTCCTGTGTTCACCTCTTGGCACTAGGTATTGGCTGAGCACTGTAGCTTCTGGTAATATCTTGACAAGACTTGTGATATGGAAACAACATTTATTTACAGGACCTTATACAGGGCCGAGCTCAGGGGTGGATGACATGGGTGACTGCCCAGGGCACTGTTGTCAGGGGGGCACCACACACACACACACACACATGAGCAGACTGTTCTCTCTCCTGCCCTGCCCCACCCTGGTCAATCTTTGCCTCACACATAAATCAGGACAAAAAATTTTTTTGGAAATAAAATTAAAATGTTATAGTAATGCTTGATTTTCTAGTATATGATTGTTTTCCTGGTTCCAAGATGGCAATACCACCTCTCCCAAAAGGAGTACTTAAGGGGCAAGTGGAGGGACTTCAGGTGACAAAGGTCAGGGGTTAAGGGAGAGACAACTTCCAGTCCCAAGATGAGGACCAAAGGCGGGGCACCTATCAAGGGGCGGGACTACCCTTGCAACCCTTGACAGCTCACCAAACTCATTAACCAGCCCTCCAGCTGAAATAATTGCCCACCCCTGGTCTAGCAGACAAGCTGAGCGTGCCTAAAAGATTACACGCTACATAAAAAAATAAACAGACAGGTAAGGAGAGAAGATGGTAGTGTTTTTGTGCTCCCCCCTCACCCAACAGCTCAGTGGTTAGACCACTCATCCAAGATTAGGAAATCCTTTTACTTCCTTCCTGTGCCAACCCATTATCCCACCTTATCTAACCACCAGGCTACAGCCTTTTGGAGGGTGGGGGTGAGAGATCTCTAAATTTGTCTTGTTGATACTGTTTCACTTTTCATGGAATAATTTAAGTCCCTAGGCCAGAGAAAATGAGCACAGCTTTGTAACGTTAAAGTCCCTCAACTAGGAGGAGACCTGGGTTCCATATGCTGCTTCAAAGACTGTGTACGTATTTTATATTAAAATACAAAAGATTTTATTGGCAGGTCTGCAAATCCCAACTGGAGGGAGGACACATCCCTGTAACCCAAATTAAGGAACCTAAACTCTGTATTCATAGATTCATGGATTGTAGAGTCGGAAGGGACCACGAAGGATCATTGTGGTTTGCTGAACTATAGGTGCAAGTGGCAGCCATCTTGGGAGCTGCATGACATGCACAATGTCTCCAGGCATGCTTCCCATTCTCATTAAAAAATTAGGCGACTGTGGCATCGATGCCTACATAGTCAGATGGGTCGCAAATTGGATGGAGGGCCGCACCCAGACAGTGGTGGTAATGAACGGGTCTTTTTCGACCTGGAAGGACGTGGGCAGTGGGGTCCCCGAGGGCTCGGTCCTCAGGCCCACAGTGTTCAACATCTTCATCAGCGACTTGGACCAGGGGGTGAAAAGCACCTTGTTCAAATTCGTGGATGACACTAAGATGTGGGGAGAGGTAGGCACGCTAGAAGGGAGGGACAGGCTACAACTAGATCTGGACAGGTTACAGGGGTGGGCGGGTGAGAATAAGATGGGATTCATTACTGACAAGTGCAAGGTACTACACCTAGGGAGAAAGAACCAGTAGTGTACCTATATGCTGGGGAACTCCCTTCTCGTCAGCACAGAGGCAGAAAAGGATCTTGGAGTCATTATTGATTCCATGGTGAACATGGGCCGCCAATGTGAGGATGCAGTCAGTAAGGCTAACTGCACATTGTCATGCATCTACAGATGGATCAGGAGCAGGTCCAAGGAGGTGATCCTCCCCCTCTATACAACATTGGTCAGGCTGCAGTTGGAGTACTGCGTCCAGTTCTGGGTGCCACACTTCAGAAGGGATGTGGATAGCATTGAGAGGGTCCAAAGGAGGGCCACTCGCATGGTCAGGGGGCAGCAGGGCAGGCCCTACAAGGAGAAGCTACGGGACCTGAACCTGTTCAGCCTTCACAAGAGAAGGCTGAGAGGAGATCTGGTGGCCGTCTGTAAACTTACCACGGGAAGCACTATTTTACAGTCAGGGCGGCTAGGATCTGGAACCAACTTCCAAGGGAAGTGGTGCTTTCTCCTACCCTGGGGGTCTTCAAAAGGAGGCTAGATAATCACCTAGCTGGGGTCATTTGACCCCAGTACTCTTTCCTGCTCATGGCAGGGGGTTGGACTTGATGACCTGCTCAGGTCCCTTCCAGCCCTACCAACTATGAAAAATGTCTTCCTAATGTCTAACCTGAATCTAATCTCCACTAATTTGTACCCATTATTCCTAGTTACTCCTAGGGATGCCCTGGTAAATAGCGCATCTCCAATTCTCTGTTGGCCTCCCTTGATAAACTTATAGGCAGCTACAAGGTCACCCGTCAGCCATCTCTTGTGAAGGCTGAAGAGATCCAGATGCCGCAACCTTCCCTCTTAAGGTCTTGCATGGAGACCACTAATCATATGAGTGGGCCCTCCTCTGAACCCTCTCCAGAATATCCACACCCCTCTTGAAGTGTGGCGCCTAAAACTGGACACAGTACCGAGAAGGAGTAGAGTTAAGATCTGTCCTCAGTGTTTCCTATTAGCTAGAGTAGGCAATTTCCTATCAAACATGCTCAGGTGAAATCACAGGGGCTGCTTACAGATGTGAAAAAAAATAGCACGTTAAGCTTGGCATGCCCCACACCAAGTGCAGTGCATGCCTAGAAGAGGCATCGCATTAGTTTGACCTGGCTCACTTAACGCCTGTATAGACTGTATGCTTCAGTGGAGCTTTTTAGTGCTTTTATCTAATACAGAGGCTGGGGAGCTAGGTCAAACTAACATGCCTCCTCTTCTGGTTTGGTTTTGTTTTTTTCACATCTGTCAGTCCCCGACTAGCTATTATCTTTAAAAACTCACAGGTCGGGTGAGTTCCCAGATGATTAAAAAAGGACAAATACAGTGCTCATCTTTAAAAAAAAAAAAAAAGAGAGAAGAAAGAGTATATGAGGATATGAAGAATTATAGACCAGTCATGCTCTATAATCTTTTTGAGTATCAAGGGTAGAATGTCATCAAGGAACCTATTTCTAAGAACCTACACAAATAACAAAGTGATCAGAAATAATCAGCTTAGATTTGTCTTGAGCAAGCCATGCTTGAGCAAACTGATTTCCTCTCAAGATAAGATGATGGGTTTTCTGGATAGGAAGAAAGCAGTGGCTATGATATACCTGAACTTTAGCAAGGCTTTTAACAATCTCCCATGAACATATTGGTAAGCTGGGGTGCTGCCAGATCTTTTCAAAAATGTCATGAGGTGTGAGAAGATAAGTAGATAAGTACAGGCTCAGGCCTGTCCCTCCCTGGCCAATCTCCCACTGCCACTGTCCAGCCCCTCTGCAAAGAAGTAAGCATTGTAATACATAAATTCAGTTTAGAAATTAGGTAGCACTCAATTCACATAAGTTATGGAGTGCCTCAAGTCTAAAAAGTCTGAGAAACACTAGTCTAGATGAAAGTATTATAAAGGTGGGTACATAACTGGGTCGCTCATCCTCAAAGTGTAATCATAAATGGCTTGATTTCTAACTGGGAGAAAGTATCAAGTGGAGCTCTCCAGGGGCTTTTCCTGGATTCATTACTGTTGATCTATCTTCACTGAGGACACGATAGGATTAAGTGCACACTTAGCAAATTTGCAGATGACACCAAGCTGGGTGGAGTTGCAAACACTCTGGAGGACAGAATTAGGATTCAAAATGATCTTGACAAATGGGAAAAATGTTCCAAATTAAAATAAGTGAAATTCAATAAGGAGAAGTGCAAAGTTCTGCAATTAGGATGAAACAATCCAATACAAACTGAGGTCTGACCGGATAGGTTGCAGTGCTATAGACAAGGGCATAGAGGTTATAGTGGGTCACAAACTGAGTCAGTTAATGTAATCTTGTTTTAAAAAAAATGCTAATAGCATGCTGGATATATTAAAAGGAGTGTTGCATGCAAGGCAAAAAAAAGTGATTCTTCAACTCTGTTCAAAATTGGTGCAGCCTCACCTGGTGTACTGTACTCAGTTTTGGGCACTACACTTCCAGACAGATCATATATTGGAAAGAGTCCAAAAGGCAACAAAAATTGTTAGAAGTTTTGGAAACATGACTTATAAGAGAAGTTTAGAAAAACTGGGACTATTTAGTCTGGAAAAGACTGAATTGGGATTTTATAACAGTCCTCAAAAACCTAGAGGATGATTATAGAGAGGACATGGATTAACTATTCTTGATAGTTACAGGAAACAGAACAAAAAATTCTAAATTGCAAGAAAGGAACTTCAAGCTGTTGATTAGGAAACAGCCTAGGGATGCTGTGAAATATCTTTCCTTGGAAATTCTGAAAAGCAGGTTAGACAAGCACACATGACTGACAGGGATAATCCTGCCTTGAGCAAGGCATTCAACTAGACAACCTCCTGATGGCCCTGACAGCTATTTGTCTATGATTCTATTCCATTCTATTTCTATTTTACTGTGCCTTATTTCCTACATACAGTACAGGGAGCCTAGATACCTCGCACAGGGCTAAGGAGTGCACAATAGGAGCCAACCACCTAGAAGATAGGCATTATAAATGCTCTTGGAGATTTAGGCCTCACCGGAAAATTTGAACGTACTTGGACATCTAGCTACATCATTAGAAGCCTAAATAACTTTGAAAGTCTGGACCTAGACCATTAGCTGTTGCTTTGATTACTCTATACTCCCCTCCCATGACATGCATAACTCATATGTAGTAAAATTATTAAAAATGCATAAATACTATTCATGCCCATATAAGATACACATTCTAAGAAAGCACTGCAATTTTTTAAATATTAAGCACAATTTAAGAGTATGCATCTATATAATCCCCGCTTGTCAAAATGAAAGTGTTAGCCTTTTAACCGGCTTTCCTCAGTGAATTTAGCAAATCTTAATGCTAAATTCAAGAAATAGCTTAAAACACAACTTATTTAGCAATTTTGCCAGTTGATCCGTAAGGATCAGCATCTAACAAAACTCGTGTATAGCTTTAGCCTGCCTCTTAGCATTATATTTCTTTAGCATTTGGACTTAATAACACCTCATACATATAAATGACCCTCAAAAGGAAGGAAAAGCCATCTTTGGTTGACTATCATTGGAATGGTTACTTGAACCTAGTAATCACACAGTTCTTTCAAATTCGTATCATATTACCAAAACTTCATCAGAAACAGATGTTAGCAGAACAACTTGCTTAGAATTACTGAACAACTTTTCTTTCACTTTCATAACAAATTAGGCAATGCTTAGTTGATGCATCTGAAAAAAGTTATAGAATCGAAAGCCCTAAGGCAAAGCACTGGGTGTCATAATTTAAACCATCACTAACTGAAATGCAAAGACATAGGAAATCAGCATATTACTTTGTACGACAAATTATTCATATTGATGATGATCTTTACTTGTTAATAAAACTGTAGTCTCAATAGCAAACTAAGAGTTTCCATTTAAGTCTTGCAAGCTTCCACAAATACTTACAGTTTGACAGGTAGATTCCAGTAGTTTTATAAACAAAGAATAAAAATGGCAGGCCATATTAAAAATTGCTTTAAAATAAGTATGATGTCTAACCAGAAGCCAGATAAACCCCATAAAAACTGCCCGAATGTTCATAGATTCATAGATGTTAGGGTCGGAAGGGACCTCTATAGATCATCGAGTCCGACCCCCTGCATAGGCAGGAAAGA
>NW_005842883.1:176781-191823 GCF_000455745.1 Alligator sinensis
AGTTGCTTCAGGAGCCCTGAATCTTTCTTCCCCTTGATGTGGGGGTCTGTAGCAGACCCCTACCACCAAATTCCTTTCTCCTTGCCCCCCATGTAGCCTAACCCACAATCGTTCTACTTCCTCATCCTTGGATTCTGTCTTGATGAGGGTTGACGTATATTGCTCACTGACAGAGCGCAACCCCTCCCCCTTTCTTCCCCACCCTGTCCTTTCTGTACAATCTATACCCCTCAATATGTACTGCCCAGTCGTGGGATGAATCCCACCAGGTTTCCGTTAGCCCCACTAAGTCATAGGTGTTTAGTGCAAGCAGGAGCGCTAGTTCATCCTGCTTGTTCCCCATGCTCCTAGCATTAGTATATAGGCACTTGAGCCCTGCGACTGGTGTCTTTGCTGCCCCGCCGCTCTGAGTCCCCAGGGGCCCTTTGTTTCTTACCTTCTCGTTACTTACCTGTGCCGTAGTGCTGGCCTCCCCATGGCTTTCAGGTTCCCAATGCTCTCTTTCTTCAGGCTGGGCTGTCCTTGTGGGTGCCACATGGTTTGGTGGTCCACAGCTTCCCCCGCCCTCATCTTCCCCTCCCCCTCCCTACAACATCTTATGTTGTAAGATAACAGAGTTCTTTTTACTACCCAACTACCGAATTTTACAGAACAAAGAAATAACTTATGAAGCCCAATGACAAAAGTCATCTTGCAGAAAATTATAAAACTAATTCAGACAGAGACCAAAGCAACAAAATCACTCTCTGAACTTTCCCAAAACAATACTAGGTTGGAAAGATTTCTTTCCTAAAAGATAACTTGGAATTTTGATTATATTTAACCAGTATTACAAGAAACTTCTTAAATAACATGCATGCACAGTTTTCCTACTTATTATTAGAATCAAAGAAAAATCAACAGGCAACAACTATTAAAAGAAAAATTAAGTATTAAAAGCAATTCCATTGTGTGTCTATAAATTTTAGTGCTGAAAGTTAACCCAAATCATGAGAAAACTCATGAGAAAATTAAGCATTTGTATGTCTCCAGTACCACAGCAACATATCTTTGTCATCTCAAGACAGAACTGTTTCAGTCTACATGGAACAATTACTAAAGATTACTTGGAAATTTCACAGCTAACAATGCTTACTTAAGTCATGTTTCTCATAATGAGGAAGTGGGTCTGTACTGGCTTCTTGTTTATTTGAATAAAATTCAGCTTATACTTTCTATGATAAACAGATACTTATTTCCAACCATTCAAAGACAATATCTGTCTCAAGTTGTTCACAGCCACAATATAGGTAGACAGAAGTCAAGGAAGGAAAGAAAAATGTTGTTTTTTTTAATATAAACAAACAAGATTTGTTGTTGGTGTCGCTAGTAGGTACTGTATGGCTTTGGCCCCTTCTTGGTTGGTGCCTTCCTCCCTAGCGACGTCAGGGTGAGATCACACTCTAGGGCCACCTAGATGGTTCTGAGCACTGCCTCTACTTGTCTGCCATGACTTTGATGTTGATAGATGGGGGAGGCAGTTCCCTGTTGATGGTCCCAACAGGGTCACAACCCTGAGTCCTTCTTTGTGGGGCTCTAAACGTCCCCTTTACCCCACCCTTACCACATCCATGGCCTGGGAGAACTCAGTCTCCTTGTACCTTTCCTCAGGGTGGTCTTTCCTCACCCATGAGGCCCACCCTGAGCAGGGTAGGGTGTGCAGCCATCAATCACCATGGGACTGATCCTTAAAACTTCAGGCCAGCCCACAGACAAACTAAACACACCCCAAACTGGGAAAACGATAACTCCAAGGTCCTTCACTCCCTGCGAAGACATCAGTCATCTACTGACAGAGTACAGGGGACTCTGGCTCCCTGGACCCTTCTGCCTCCCTGGGGCGAGAAAGACTCAACTTCGATCCCTCCTCTTACTCCTTCTGAGGGGGGCCCGAAGGTTGAGAGCCAATCACTCCTGTTCCCACCAATGGGTGGGAGTCGCCCCTTCCCTGCCAGGTTCTGGACCAGTTGCCACGTGCTCCTCTTTCTACACCCGGCTGCCTGACAAGTCTTGGTGTCGCTTGCCATCCTTCCCCACTGGGGTATACCTGGCCGCTCCTGTGTAGCCCACTCTTCACCCACCACTGTGGGCACCACCTTCCTCTCCCTGCCATGCTTCTCTGGCCAACTCCGGCTCCTTGAGCTCCACCCCGGGGTCTTTTCTACAAGGCTACCCTGTCGGTAGCTGAGGCTTCTTGCCCTAAGCTCTGCTCTACCGCTTCTACCCAGCTCCACTGCCTGTGGCTCCTCGCCGGTGTCCTGCTTCTCCCTGCCAGCGTCCTGCTCCTTTCCACCTGGATCCACCGTCCAGGGCTCCACGTCAGCGTCCCGATTAGGCTCGCTGGCGTCCCGCTGCTCCTCGCACGATTTCCCTGCTTGCTTCACACCAGCAGCCCCCATCTCTCCTCCCCAGTAGCTGACTTTTGCGGTGTCTCTCCAGCTGATTTTTGAGCAGCCTGCGCTGCTCCCAGGCTCCACCCCCTGGGATCACCAATCCGCACACTCAGGCAGTTGCGGAGCCGCCGAGCCTGCGTCGGCATCTTCTCCCAGCTGCTGCTCGTTCCGGCCCCTGCGATAAGTATTGGGGCTCGTCGGTTGGGGTCCCAGGACCTGCTGGTAGGGGGGCTTCTGTCTCCCCTCCCATAGTTGGTAATAAGAAAACTGATTTTTCAGAGGAACTTAAAAATGGGTAGAGTAAAACATGGGAGAATAAAATCACCTCTAGGGGTCTGCAACGAGACAGCACAGACCTGACAAATTAGTAAAATCAGGATGAGAACACTGGCAGTTGCAGTCAGGCAACAGTTCGATGAGAATGGACAGGAGGAAAGGGCCAGGGCTCTCATCATGGTGATCAGAAGTTGACATTTATTATAAAAAGAAATAATAGATTAAAAGATTAAAATAATAAATTAAAAGAAAGCCAGTGGAGAGAATCACAGAGACCACCTTACTTCAGTGTGATGTGGAAGCTGGAGACATCAGCCTATATGATTAAGCTAACATTTCCTTGATTTAGATAGACAGGAGCTAATGGGGACATCAAGAAGGGTATTTTCAGTGAGGCGAGGTTTTGGTTTAAAACCTGTTCTTTTGCCAATGAGGATTGAAGTTAAATGACATCCTACAAGATCTATTCATATAAGCCGTCACCTGGGAAACCTGGAAAGAGTCAGAGGTTGAAAGGGTTTCAGTCTCTTCAGCATTCAAGTTGTAAAGTGAGAAATAGCCTTATTTTACTAGTGTCCAAACACTGAAAGAACTTTTTTGACCAAGGCAATTTTATTAGTCAAAAGAAATAAGTTGCTATGTAATTAAGATACTGCCAATGGAGTCCTAATTCTTATAGTTTCTGAAAAGTGTGCGAGATCATACTTATAACATGCATTGTACTAAGATTTATTTATGTTTTTAAATTTTACTATCCAGGGTTATTTTCATGCAAAATAAGGAAAGCACTCCTGAAATCTGAAAATCTAGAGACAAACCTGATTATTTTTGGCTTATCAAGGTAACAGATAAATGAGATAATTAAAAAGCAATAAGAAAAAAAAAGAATAAAGCCTTGGCGATCATACTGGTCAACGGGACCTTATTAAGATGAATGCTTATAGCACATTGAGTCAACTGATCATGACAGTCCCTAAAAAGATTAAATGCTAAACCAAGTCAAATGTAACAGGAAACAGCCAAAGGAAACAGCTCCAGAATAAAAAAAAAAAGCCCAAAAGATTACGGAAGAACCACTGTATGCCAAAAAACAGCTAAACATCCTATTATTATAAAAGACTAAGTCTGTCAGACTGTCTGTCTGTCCATCCGTAATGCTTTATTCGCACTCTGATTGGCTGACGGAAACAGCCAATCAGAGTGCTCCAAGCATGGGGGAGCACCGCCATGATTCCAAAGTCGTGCCAAGGACCAGACAGAAGGTGGAGGAGCTGAGGCCAGCAGCGCCCTGCAAGCCGCGCCGGCACAAGACCTAAACAGAAGTCAATGGTCAACAGGGAATAGGGGAAGCGCTATTTACTAAGGCGCCCCAGGGAGTGACTAGGAATAATGGGTGTAAACTAGTTGAGAGTGGATTTAGGTTAGATATTAGGAAGAAATTTTTCATAGTAAAGGTGGCCAGGATCTGGAATGGGCTTCCAAGAGAGGTGGTGCTATCACTTAGCTTGGAGGTCTTCAAGAAGAGGCTAGATAGTCACCTGGCTGGGGTCATCTGACCCTGGTCCTCTTTCCTGCCAGGGGCAGAGGGTCAGACACGATGATCCATTGTGGTCCCTTCTGACTCTGCAATCTATGAATCTATGAAGCTGGCTGGGATGGGGAGAGGGGGCATGGTGGGGGAAAAGGGCCCAGTTCTGAAGCAGCAAGAGGAATGGTGGGGAGAGGCTAGCCCCAAACTGGGGTGCTGGTACGGCAGCAGTGGCCTCACTCCCCACTACCAGAGGCAAAGTGAGAAAAGACAGAACAGCGGCAACATGAGGCATTGCATGGCAGCACTCCATTTCAGCGCTCCCCCCGTCATTCTTGACAGGCAATTGGCTAGTGACACTATAAATATATTATACAGAGACAAGCTGAAATACCCTTCCCTTAGTGGTAACAGCCTGCAAATCAACAGGAAGCATGCAGGCAATGACCATTTGCAAAGATACCATTCAAAATGTAAATACCCAAAGTAACAAAATACAACAACTGTAAGACTAAGCATTGTGCTGCCACACCATGAAAATAGCAGATTATAAATTTGTTCTTCAGTGTCATCCAGTGGACAACCAGCACCATCAATTTAAAAGGAACAACGTCAGAATGCTTCTGTACAGAAACACACCTTTCTCACAGCAAAGAGAAATTGTGTCATGATCCCCAAGCAACCTTATTCTAAAGCAAGATTCAGAAATGTTTTTGGGCAGAGTGCCAAAAATACTCACAACCTCCCATTATAAAATGTTGGTGTGCAAGGGGTGGACGGCAGGGGGCCCGATCCCTGTTGTGACAACACAGCCCTGACCCCTTCCCTGCCATCCACCCCAAGGTGCACATGCCAAGCAAAATGCCTTCATGTGCCATGCTTGGCACCCATACCAGAGGATGCCTGCCCCTGTTCTATTATTTAGATCAGACCCCACCTATTTAGGTGTCCTCCTGCTCTCCAGCGCCCTTGCTGAAATTTTATGAAGATATAAGAAAGAGGAAACAAGAAATAGAACATAGAATTAGAGAGGCAAAGACAACAATAGTAAAAAACAAAAGCAACCCCGCCCCCTTTTCTTTCATTTAAAAATTTGTATATCAATGAATATTCATACTAAATTTTATTAGGATGGACAAACATTGGTTTTCAGTAAGTGCATTATAGGTTATAA
This sequence comes from Alligator sinensis, assembly GCF_000455745.1. Classification (NCBI taxonomy): domain Eukaryota; kingdom Metazoa; phylum Chordata; order Crocodylia; family Alligatoridae; genus Alligator; species Alligator sinensis. The sequence continues at coordinate 182,192 of NW_005842883.1, forward strand.
ATCAATTTCCTTTCTTCTGATACATATCACTTGCTTAACAATTAGTAAATTTAATTGAGCCCTAAATCAAGTTTAAGCAGTCATACATGTATAGGGAGGAGTCTACACATTGAAGCCATAACACTCAATATTACCTTGTGTTACATGAGACTAAAAATCCTAATTTCTTCTTAACTGGCATGTACTTTACGAAGAATTGGGAACAGTTTTTTGACAGGATATCAATTCATGATATAAAATTAGTACTTAGTGATGCTAATGCAAAAGTTGGGAAAGTCTATTGGCTAACAATTGACAAGAAAAGTCTACTTAAAGAAACAAATGAAAATGGGATAAGACTTGTAAGCTTCACAACCTCCAAGAATACAAACATATGCAGCACCAGCTTCCCACACAAAAGATGTACACAAGGAGCCATGGATTTCCCAGATGGGTACACAAGAAATGAAACTGACTCTGTATTAACAGCTAAAAGGCATAGGAGTAGCATCAAGGATGTGAAGTGCTTCAGAGGCACCAATTATGACACCAGTCATATCCTGGTGATTACAAGAATCAAATCTAGGATCAAGAACACTAGTATAGCTGAAGGTAAGAATCAGGGGACCAAAGTTAATTTTAAAAAAACTGAAGGATATGTTTATTAGGGAGAAATACCACCTTGAGATAATGAATAGATTTGAGACGTTAGAAGTCAAAGAAAGTCAGAAAGATAACAAAAGAACTTGGGTAAATATGAAAGAAAGTGTCAAAAAAGCTGCAGTAAGACCTTGATTTAATGATACATGCAAGGAAGCCATAGAGAACAGGAAAGCAATGCAGGGAAAATGCTGTATAAAACCAGTGGATTGTAGAATGTGCCATTCTGGAGCGGGCTCAAAAGCTTTGCTGGGAATAGATGACATGGCACTTGGATCAGCTCCACATCCTCTATGGCAGCGTTTCCCAACCGGTGTCCTGTCAGGCACATCCAGGTGTGCCACGGCATTTTGGGCTGAAGCCATGCCCCCCACCTGCTGCTGCTATAGGCAGCCAGATAGACAGGGGGGCATGACTCCAGCCAGTGATTCAAATGCTGTGCCGCCTGCTTCCAGCTGCTCCACGGCATTCCACTGCTCACTTATCCCCCACAACCCCATCTGCAGCTTTCAGCCACTCACCACCCGATCTCCCCCTGCTCCGTGGCGTTTGGCCACTCACCACCACCCCCCTCCTCACAGTCTGCAGCGTTTGTCCGCTCACTACACCCCACCCCGCTCAACCAGTGTGCTGTGGGGTAGGGGAGGCCACATAAGTGTACCGCAGGGTGAAAAAGGTTGGGAAACGCTGCTCTATGGAGCTGAATGACATAATAAGGAGGAGAACCAAAACAGTTCAGAAAAATCAGAAAATATTACAGAAAGAAGTTGGATGATTTGGAAGAAAATAAGAAAGTAGAACAGGGGAAAAAGTGATTTTAAAAGCAAAGGTAAGCAAGATAAAGGGTAAACAAGGGAATGTACTTATGGAAAAGGATCAAGTTATACAGCGATGAAAGCAATACTTTGAGAAACTTCCGAATTGTGAGAAACCAGAAAAGATATTGAACAGCTCCACTTATGTTACAGCTGAATCTAGATAAAGTCACCAAACTTATGATGATGATTTTGGAAGGCATTCAGTACCTAAATAAAAAGCATGAAGAATTGACAACATTCCGTCTGAACTCATTAAAGACGACAAACCTTGGCTAGCCGGAAAGACCCATGAGCAAATTCTATTGTACTACGAGAGACAGAAGATGCTGATGAATGAAGTGTGGAAGTTATATGTCCAATTTATAAGAAAGCTAACAAAACACAGTGTAGAAACTACAGAGGGATACATCTGCCCTTAGCTACATATAAAATATTGTCATACATTCTAATTGCAAAGATTTTCTCCCTATATAGAGGAAAACTTAAAAGACTATCAGTGTGTGTTTGCAGAGGCAGATTCACAATAGACCAGATCTTTGCTATATGACAACTTATGGAAAAGCACTGACAATAGGACTTAAGCCAGGGGTACACATACCCCTGGGACACTTTGGAAGGCCCCAGAGGGTATGCAGCAACAGCGCAGAGAAGACGACAGCACTCCTGGTTTTGCTGCTGCGTGCTGGACCTCCCCTCACCCCCCTGCTTATTGACTAGCCGCTGGGCGACCCCACTCCCCACCCCACTCATCAACTGGCTGCCAGGGGACTCCCCACTTCTCGACCAGCCGCTGGGGGTACCCCAACCAAAAAAGGTTGAAAACCCCCGACTTAGACATTCATCGTCTGTTCACAGACTTTAAACAGGCTTATGACAGTGTGCACAGACAGAGACTTTGGAACATAATGGCAGAATCTGGACTCCCGATGCAGCTCATAAAAATTATTTGGGTATGTTTGACAGACACAAGAGAGAGAGTTAAATTGGATGGAAACCTCTTTGATGCCGTCAACACTGCAATTGGCCTGACTGCGCAATATTTTTGGGTACAGAGACCACTTGGACATTGCATGCAACAACACTAAAGCACTCCGTAAATTATATAACATTTTTGAATGTACAACCAAGAGTACATCTTATAGCAAGACCAAATATATGGATGTCACTTGCAAGAATATAACTGGAAAAAAAACAAAACAAGACCTTTGTATGGGAAACAACAGCTTCCAGGAAGTCCAAGAATTCAAATATCTTGGATCGTTGTCGACTGACACCAACCATCATGCTGGGTCATAGGCAGCCAGGTCTGGGGATTATCCACAGTCAAAAGAAGCAATCACCATCCAAGGGGAGTGTTCAGAGTTCAAGTGTAAGGGAACCAGGAAGCCAAGAGACCTGTCCAGGGAACTGAGTCAGAGATCCAGAGGGCTGGGCAGAATGCAGTATCAGGAGGCTAACCAGATCGGGTATCCAGGAAATCAAACCAGAGGCAGGTTAGGGAGCCAAAGGTTCAGGCCAAACTCAGGGTCTATGGGCAAGTGGGACTGGGCAGCCAGAGAATCTGTCAGAGTCAGTGGAGGCACAAGCTCAGGGTGCGCCAGCCTGGGTACAAGGTTCAGCCCTGTTGCCTGGACACTTCCTCTTCTAGGTCAGGGGTCTTGACAGGAAGGCGTAAAGGGTCAGCTGACCCTGGCTGGCCACTCTGGTTACAGGGAGTGGGCAGGTGACTAAGCCCAGACATCAGGTCCTGACCAACTATGTCCAATCCAAGTCTCAGCTGAGGAGGTAGCAGACCAGGATAAGTGGTCATGCCAGACAAACCAAGGCCCTGGTTTCAAGGCCATGGCCTAACCCCCAAGATTAGGAAGGAAATTACCTCAAGGACACAGAGTGGAAATAAAACAGCCAAAGCCAAGAGTACTAAAGGAGCTGGCCAAAGTCATCGCGGGAACTCTGGAGAAACTCTTCCAAAACTTGTGGCACTTGGGGGAGGTCCCTGAAGACTGGAAGAGGGCCAAGGTTGTGCCTATCTTCAAGAAGGGGAGGAGAGAGGACCCGGACAACTATAGGCCATTCAGCCTAACTTGTATACCAGGGAAAATCCTGGAAAAATTAATCAAGGAGTCTGTGTGATACGCTTCCTGAAGGTAGGATTCTGAAAGACAGCCAGCATGGCTTTGTCATGGGCAGGTCTTGTCTTCCAATCTCATCTCCTTCTATGACCAGGTAACTCACCACCTGGATAAGAGAGAGGAGGTCAAAATTATATACCTAGACTTCCAAAAGGCCTTTGATCTGGTATCCCATGATGTCCTCATGGGAAAATTGGAGGATTGTGGGCTTAACTGCGCAACAGTTAAGTGGGTAGGAAGCTGGCTGTGGGGTAGGACCCAGAGAGTTCTTACGAACAGATCTGTGTCATCCAGGTGAGAAGTGGCCAGTGGTGTCCCTCAGGGGTCCATGCTTGGTCCAGCGCTTTTCAACATCTTTATCAATGATTTGGATGCAAGGGTAAAGAGCTCACTGGACAAGCTCATGGACGACACCAAGTTATGGGTGACCATGGTCACACTTGAAGATAGCCTGCAGATACAGGCAGACCTAGACAGGTTGGCAAGTTGGACGGATCAGAACCAAATGAAGTTCAACATTGACAAGTGTAAAGTGCTCCATCTAGAGATAAAAGATCCTCAACATACTTACAGGCTTGGCGCCAATTTGAGTAGCACCACAACTGAAAGGGACTTGGGGTAATAATAGACCATAGTATGAACATGAGCCATCAGTGCAATGCTATAGCCAGCAAGGCAAACAATACCCTGGCATGCATCAACTGATGCATCTCAAGTAAAACCAAGGAAGTAATTCTTCCACTTTACTCAGCATTGGTGAGACCACAGCTGGAGTATGGAGTCCAGGTTCTGGGCACTGCGCTTCAGCAAGGACATGGAAAAGCTTGGGAGAGTCCAAAGAAGAGCCACCCATATGATCAGAGACTTGCAAGGCAAGCCATATGAGGAAAGGCTGAGGGACTTGGGCCTCTTCAACCTAAAAAAAAAGGCGGAGAGGGGACTTGGGAGCAGCTTACTGCTACATCAGGGGAATATATCAAGGGCTTGGCAAACAACTATTCACCAGGGCACCCTTGGGGAAAACCAGGAGTAATGGCCACAAACTCCCGGAAGACTGTTTCAGGCTTAACTCTAGGAAAAAACTTCTTCACAGTTAGGGTGTCCAGACTGTGAAATAAACTCCCTGCAGAGGTGGTGCAATCACCTATCCTGGACAGTCACCTCGCTGGGGTTACCTGCCCCCAATTGTCTTTTCTGCCTAGTGCAGGGGGGTTGGACTTGATGATCTTGCAAGGTCCCTTCCAGCCCCTTACAATTTATGAAAGCCCTTAATATACTACTCATGTCCAAGACATTGCCCAAAAGAATGAAACTGCAGCTATACAACACCATTATTATACCTGCAACAATGTATGGCAGTGAGATGTAGTGTACAATGCTGAAAGGCCAACAAAAACTGATTTACCTTGAAAATAACCTCTCAGGAAGGTAGTTGGTGAAACAACCAACAAGGGGAAAATGGAGACAAAGAAATAAAGTACTAAGAAATATCACAGAACTGGCCCCCATTACAAGTGTGGTGCATTCACAGCAGTTAGCATGGATTTACTATGTGGCAAGAGTGGAGGAATCAAGAATTATCAAAATTATCTATAAGTATCAACTGAAAGGATAATGTCCTTAAGGGAGTTCTCATCAACCATCAATAGAAACCTAAGAAATCTGAAGGTACTAATCAGGATTAGGAGGAGTTAGCTCATGAGAAAAGAGGTGCATCATCAAGAAAGCCAAAGCATTACAAGTGCTAGTCAGTTATCAAAAGTAAGAAGGATGTATTGTATTATGTTTTATATAAGGGAATGTTTCATCCACCAACCACATATAGCCAAATCTGGGGGGCAAAACATCAATGATTTAAACAGAAAGCTAATGTGATACAATGGCATAGTAAAAAAGTGAAAGGCTCCTTATATTTAAATTAAAGGGAAATTTAGAAATGCCATCTTTTGGTGATGGCAAGGTGAGAATACCTGGGAGCTTTAAATGCTGATCTTCTCTAGCTCTGTCTACCCCAGGAAACCTGACTCACAATATAATCTGGTGGTGATATGGCCAACTTGCCTCTTTTTTTTTTTTTTTTTTTTTGGAATTAACTATCCCAAGCATTAATTGCAAGTGTCCAGGGTCTGGAACAGACTCCCCCGAGAGGTGGTGCAAGCACCTACTCTGGACTCTTTCAAAAACATGCGGATGTTTTTCTTACTGGGGTCACTTGATCCCAGCTGACTTCCTGCCACTTATGGCGGGGGGGCTGGACTCTATGATCTCATGAGGTTCCTTCCAGCCCCTAATGTTTATGAAATCTATGAAAATTGAGTATTAAAGTAAAAATATATTCTACACAGACATTGCACCAAGTCATGGCAGCAGATGCTTCAAGGTTTTGTAAAAAAATTGCTTTGGTTGAAGTAACAACATGCACATTTGGAAGTGCTTTAGGAACTGCTCATTTATACAGAAAGGTGAGGGTAAAATTAAAGAGGGGGGGAAGGTTCTATTCAAACCCTATATTTGGAAGCATTTTATACACCAATTTAAATCCCCGTAACTATAAAAAAAATCCTGGATGTCATTATGCGAGATTAACTTTGTAATATTTCTGCATAACCCAGGCCAGAAACTAAAGGAGTGGGATTCAGGCTACTACAGAACTGAAAGACTACTGAGACTATATAACGGAAAATAGCATTATTTGTATAAACATAATGACAGTCAATATTTGAAATTTCTTGCAACCATTAAGCATACAAGTGTTAACAGATAAAACGTAATTCATTTTACTACATCAGCAACAAAATGAAAACAAGCAATATATAACCCAAAAAAACAAAGAAAACATCTCCTTCCTTAAATGGACTTATACTTCAAAGGAAAAAAGCTGATTAATCAAAAACTGAAAAAAAAACAAACTTTTTAAATCACAACACTTTGCAGAGAAAACACTGAAAATACCACAAAAAGCACAGTTAATTTTCAAAATCTTTTGGCAATTAAATCTCAATAAAGAAAAAACATCTGAACCTAGGGCCATGAGAACGGAAGGCACCTCATGGGTCACCAAGTGGAGTCCTCTGCTAGGACCAGCAGCATCATATAAACCCTTACACAAATTGGCCAAGCCTCACCTGAAAACTAGCTAGGTTTATATTCCCCTGCCCTCTCCCCCCACCTCCAACTCCTTCAAGAAGCCCAAGCCAGAACTTTACTTCTCTGTTTAGAAACCATCTTTCCAGCCAAATCCATGACTAGTTCATACCAATTTGTTCTTGTGCCAACACTGTCTTTTGTCTTAAATAGTCCTTTTCCTTTCCTGGTGTTTATCTAGCAATATATTTATGAATAGTAACCAGCTCCCTTCCTAGGCTTTGTTTTTCTAGGCTACATAAATCAAGCCCTTTTAACATCCTCTCTTAAAATAGGCACTCCAATCCCTGATCATCTCAGCAGCCCTTCTCTAGAACAGCTCCAATTTTTTTGAATTAATCTTTCTTGAACATAGGTGACCCAAACTGAATACAGAATTCCAGATGAGGTCTCACAAGTGCCTTGTGCAATGTCATTAATACTCCTTATCTCTACCTAAATGGACCTAACTAATAGGACTGCACTTGCCTTTTTCACAGCTACATCACATGGTAGCTCACAGTCATCCTGCAATCAAATAATTCACTCAGGTCTTCCCTCTTTCTTTGTCAGTCCAACCAATGATCTCCGACTTTATAGAAGAAGTTTTGTTCTTAGTCCCTAAATGATTTACCAAGGGTAACAGAGCTATTTTATCCAGTATACAGAGCCAGGGGCCCTCTGTGGTGTTATAGCGGTTGGGGGGCTTCTGTAGGGGGTTACTGCAACAGAAAGAAGCAGTGGTGACAGCACCATGCCGGGGAGTGGTGAGAGCAGTGCCAGTGGCACAAGCCAGGCTGGAAACCTGTCCAGCCTGACAGATCCCCTTCCAACACTACTAGTTATCTTCTCCCCTTTAGCCAGTTCCTTATCCACATTACAGGTTTATCCCTAAAGCCCATTTCCTCTCATTGAACTAACAATTTTCCTTACAAAACAATATCAAATGCTTCACTGAAGTTCAGGTAAATTCAATCAACTGTATTTTCTTTGTCTAGAAAAATCATTTAATTTATCAAAGAGAGATACCAGGATATTCTGGCATGACCTACCCTTAGTAAACCCATGTGTAACAAATAAAACCTGCTTTGTTTACCTATTTTTTTTCTGAAGTGAAAGCAAAAACATGACTATCTCCTCTACTGATAAGGTGAACAAGAAATGCACAAAGCAGTATTGCTACATTTAGAAAGGTGTGAAACATACATAACAAAATACAAAGCTATTGAAAAATTAAGGTTTTTTAGTTATAAAATTGAAAACGAGCCCATTCAATGAGGAAAAAATAAAATTAATAGTATGCGAATGTATTTTAAAAGAAAAAAAAATGGGAAGGATCTTCCAAACCTGACAAAGAACATTGAAAATACTGTTTTCAAAAGTAAATAATACAAAAATCTGAAAGTGTGAAATTTTATAAAATAAAATTAATACAAGTTATGTGAATTGTATATATTCCTTCTTAAATATAGAAAGCACCTGCTTTGTGTTTTATCACATTATAAAAAAAAAAAAGAATGCAACTGCTTCCAAAGTGGCAATTGTGTAAAATTAGTAATTTTCTCTTTATTTAGATAGTACTTAAAATATTTTCTCAATCTTTAATAATGTTTGTGTCCTCAATTTAAAGACATGTCCATGTTAAGCTAAATTTGCCAAAAGTACTCTGGTTATAGAACGTGCCTACAATTCTAGCAAAGGTGAGACTAGAATGGTTAGCACACCTGTCTTATTTTAATCTAAAAAGCATGAGTAAAAATAGCCATGAAGAAAACATGGTGGTATGGGCTTCCCTACAAGATGGGCTACTCATAAGAAAACTATGGGTACATATGTAAGTGAATAGCCTGCACTGTGTCTATGTTAACACATTCACTGCTATTGTTATTCAAGCCAGATAGAATAAAACTGGCATATGCATGATTGCACATGCTACACACACCCCTTCATTTTGCTGTACAGATATAGGTTTAGGCATATAAGTATCAAAAAATTGAAACATTGCATCCAAACTCATTAAAGGCTGCTTCCAACTGCCTTTTCAGTTACTAATTCCAAATTCTACGGAAGTTTAAAAATCACTGACATTGACAGAAGTCAGCCGAGGCATAACCTCGCAGTTCCACTCTGGTGATGCACGGGTCAGTCGTGGCAGCTGGCAGCAGATGGCCTGGCAGTGGTGGCAGCCACTATTTCCCCCACCCTGCTAAATCCACTCCAGGGCTTATACCACAATAGCCCTTTGCTTGGTTACACTACTGGAAGCCAGACTGAGCCTTACCACATCTGTGGAAATACCATGAAACCAGTGTAAGATTTCATATCTGCCCACTGAACTTTGCTGCATTCACAAAGCATTGGTAAAATAATAAAAGGAGAAATGTTATGGTATTGTACCAACTCATTTTCATTTCATTTTTAAAAATTCAATGTTTAGCCCTTCCAGGAAAAAATGCACATTTTACTGATCCGCTGTCTTGTTCACCTTGCAAGCTGACACAAACAAAAACAAGATGTGTGAACATTCTCCAGTTTTCATGCTTCCAATGAAAAAAAACAAATAATTCTAGTCCCAGATCTCACTCATTCTCCAAAACCTGAACCTCTGGAAGAATGGACAGAGAATCATATCATAGGGGAAGAAGCCTTCTTGTTGAGTCAAAATACTATTCATTTTAAATCTTCCATGTTAGCTGTCCATAAATTTAGCATGCTCTGATCCTAAGATATACGGCAGAACATAGGTAATGTGAAACCTCACAGCATGAAAAACTGAGAAGCTACTGTACATCCACTTACTCCCCCCAGGCCTGTAACTATAAAATAGCATCTGGGAAGCAAAGGAAACACCATAGTATTTCCCCTTTAAAAATCCAACCACACAATCTCCCTATTAACATTTATTTTTAGCAGAAGGAAT